>NW_006433949.1:4813497-4825051 GCF_000325575.1 Pteropus alecto | reverse complement strand
AGGGAAACAAATGGAGAGACAAGTTCTTCATCAGGCGGCCTTTTGGCTCCCCTAGATTACCAGTAACTAACTGACCACCATTGACCACCAACTGTTTACATGAAAGACCTAAGTTTCAGGGTATTCTCCTAAAATGACACTTCCAGGGAGGAGAGATACAGCAAGGGTTGAAAGCAGGAAACGAAACAAGGTGAAATCCCCATTTTTTTCCTTTCTTTTTCCTTTCAAGTCAGATCCAGATTCTCAACTACACCCCATAACCTGCCCAAACACCCCAACACACATGCATATGACTAAATAGCATTCATTTACGTTCTGATAATTTTCTCCTTAAAAATAAAAGTGTGTCTGAGAGTCTGATATTTTGCCCAAATTGAGCTGGTGCTGCAGACCAAGAACGGCGGCAGACACGGAGTGCTGGCTCATTACTCTTGCCTGATGTCTCCTACCACAGTCTCAGAGAAGCAGGCTCATTGGGCAGCCAGCAAGTGAGACCTCCATTAGCTTCCTTCTCCCTACAGGGGCCTCAGTTTTCCCATCTGTAAAATTAGGAAGACAGACTAGATCAGGGAAACAGATAGGTATAGATCTCACATCTATTAATTTACAGCATCCTATTCTTTGAAATTCAAAAGAAATCAGCCCACATGCAGTCACGGACCTAGCTGCCTTCCCAATTAGTCCAGGAATATTTGGGGTGAGGGTGGCGCTTGTATTTCTCCATCTCTGGTTCTTTATTTTGCTGAGTTGGTTCCGTTTACGGATCACCAGTTTAGCACTTCACGTGTTCTCTTTTTTCCCCATATTATGTCATCTCATACTAGATACCGACCCTAGTCCTTTACTCTCCCCATTGCCACCGATACAAGTCTCAGCATGTGAAACACGTTTATTGTCAGTTTCCGTCAACAAGCTGTATACTGCAGTGAGGCAGACTTGGAAATAAGCTCTTCTGACGGGACATCTTTGGCCACTTCATCATCAGGAAGTTCTCATATCGTCTTCTCTTCTCTTTGAGGTTCACTAGCCATCATGCGGCTTGGCCTCTCCTCTCCTACGAGCTCTTTTCCCCGCTTTCTCTCCCCCTTCCTCCGTGACCTGGAATTCCTACTAATTACGCAGAACAATTTAGTTCTCTCTGTTTTGCTGCTTTGTGGCAGCTGATGTTCTTTGGATTCCATCTTTAATACCTAAAATAGCCTATGAAAATACATTCTAAAACAAAGACAGTTTTTTTCTCTAAGCGGAATTCTGATGCCAACTGTGTATAGCTTGTTTGACCTCTATTCAACTATCTGCCATAAATCTCCAATACCATGCCTGAAACACACATCAGTAATCAATATCACCACTATCTGCCACTAATAGGGTCTCTTCCCAACAGAGAGCTGTAAGCAGACAATCAATAACAATTGCCACCCTAAGTGCAATATTTTTGCAATCTCAGCCCCAGAGGACCTCAAAGTTTCTTTCCAGCTTTGACTTTCTAAGGTCTGGTGAGAACAGAATATTCACTGAATAAAATCAGCTGAGGACATCATTAGCCATTTGCATGGAAATATTTTGGGCAATCTGAATAGGAAACAACTCTGCCTCAAAATCCCTCCTTCCCTCAGCCCCAACAGTCTGCTACAGATCTAAAAGTAGCCCACATTTTATCACCTCTTTGGATTCAAATATGAAAGATCCAGGTTAAATAAAAAATACAGTGACTTCATTCTCTGGTCAGAATGTTCTCCCCTCAATCTTTTCCTTGACTTCCTCCTAGTCCACTTTCTGGGCTCATCTAAAGTGCCACCTTCTCCAAAAAGACATCTCTGAGAGCCCCTTCTCCAAAAATAGGTCGGGTCCCTCTCCCCTCACTATGTGCTCTTATAGCACCATGCAAATTCCTCCATAACTCCTATCATTTAAACACATAAGTGTCACTTGTTGTCTGTCTTCCCAAGTAGACTCCAGCCCTGGCACCAAGACATGCCTGCATATAGTAGATGCTCAGAAAATATTTGCTAAACGATAGATTGATGATTGGTTAATATCTGCTTTCTGGGATGGTCGTGATGCACGCTCTGTATAATATGTGTAGCAAAGTGCCTGGCACATAGTGAGTGTTTCATAAGGATAGCAATAAGAATATGATAGAGGGTTCTGTGTTCGCTCTCTCTCTCTATAGATAGAGATATATAGAGATATAGATTTAAATAGATATATAGATATCATCTCATCTAATCCTCATAAAAACATACGTGAAAGCACTGTAATTATTTCCAGGTGAGAGATGAGGAAATGGAAGCTCAGAGAAGTGAAGCGACCTGCCCATCACTGCGAAGTGGCACGGCTGACGTGGGGACCTAGGCACTTAGCCTCAGAGCCTGTACCTGTGGGTTATTGCAGAGGGATCTGAGGATGGGCATTAGAAAAGGAATTTGCAGGTGAGTGAGGTTTCCCACTGACAGGAACGGGCCTGCGTAGTAGAACAGCCAAGGCTGGTGCCTTAGAGGCAGAACAGCCTGAGCTCCAGTCCCTCCCCAGCCACTTCTTGTTGGGTGACGCGGACAGTGACTAAATCTCTCTAACCTCAGTGTTCTCCTCTGTAAAATAATCATACCTCTTTCTGTAATTGTAGTGTGATGATGAACCAAGATGCTGTGAGTGAAGCCCTTGGTACGCTGCCTGACATATTATGCAGTGCTCATAAAAATAGAAGCCCAAATTAATCTCTCCTCCGATTCTCTCCCCTTCCCCTCCTTCTCCTCTCTCCCTCCCTCCTTCCCTCCCTCCTTCTCTCTCTCTCTCTCTCACACACACACACACACACTCACATGCACATCCTACAATTCTTAAAACATCACTTTTAAGTGGGTAAAGAGGCTGAATAGAGACTTCTTTTCCCACTACTCAGTGGTATGTGTGTTTTGGGGAGAACTGGGGTTTTTTCCCCAAATGCCTGAAAACAAAGAGGGATTATTGGGTACAATTAATTGTTCACAACTGCCAGAGATTTGAAAGTAGAGGGAGTAAACAGATGCTGCTCTGAGCTCTGTGCTCATTAACTCTGAGAAAGGATTCATTTCCTATGCATGATTAACTCCCCATCGTTGGTGATTTACACAGCAGATGATCAAATGAGGATTCATTATTCCACAGACAGAGAGTCTGGGTACTAGGCATTCAGCCTCATTGGGACAGCTCTGTCCACTAAATTCCTGGGGTGACTGTGGTTATGGCTGTGACCCAGGAAGATGCTGTTTGATTTTGGCCCAGTTCTCCCAAGGGCTCTAAAAAGAACAGTGATCCAAAGCAGCACGCAGTAGGCCACAAGACTCCCCTCTGTTCTGTGACTGGAAGGATCTCAGAATCTTGCTGCTTTTAGTCTCCGTCACATCTTGACATTGCTTAAAGGGACACCTGTACTTTGGAATATAAAGCGAAGCCTGGCGGGACTCACGTTTAACAGAGGAGGCTCCCAGGACCAAAACTAAGAGTCAACATCACAGAGTGCAAGATCCACAGAGATTTGCCAACTACTTATTGAGCACCTACTATGACATTGTGAATCGAGAACCCTACACTGGGTGGATGATGTCTTCCTGGAAGGCTAAAGTTCGAGGGGCTGTGTGTTGCCCCTTGCCTTTCAGAAAAAGGTGATTCTATTGCGAGGGCTCTCTTTAACCATCCCTGGTACAGGAACCAAAACTATTCAGAGAAAGAGAAGGGTCTATGTCCTTCATGATGTTCAATCAAATAAACTTAGATCAGTCATCATGAACCAGGCTTTGTCAGGACCTGGTTAAATTAGACACATTCTTTGCCCGTGAGCGGCTTGGGCTAGGAGCAGTGATGAGGTAGGGACATGAAGAATTAAAAGACAATGTTTCTAAATACCCCTCTCTAGGCCAGAGCTTATCTGTGATGAATTCTCTACCAGGATTCAGAAACGAGAGAAAAATAAGAACCACCTCTGTATGAATTTTTTATAACACTAAATTTATTTCATTGTTAAAATAGTTTCTTATTTTGAAATAATGCTCTTCTTTTCCTTTTTTCTCTTTCTGTGTTTAAGTTTCTTTTATAAAATGATGGTGTTGACACAATTTGTTTGTTTCGATGTCTTTTTCGGCAAAGTCAAAAGTTGCCAAATTTATATCAGACCCCCCTTCTCTTTTTAAAATGTTATTGGTTCATGAAATCTCTAAATCAGGCACCCACGGCTACGAATAAGGCCAGTACAGCTAAAGTTCTATGGGAATTCAGCAAGGAGGGCAAGATGTCTTCTCATTTGGGTGAAATCGAGAAAGGCTTCAAAGAGTTGACATTTGGGTTGAGACTAAAGATGGATGAGCTTTGTATACCTAGAATTTGGGGTAGATTCAAAGAGCATTCCAAGTGGAGGACACAGCCAGAACAAAGGCTCGCAGGTGGGAAGAGAATGAGTCATGCTGTAGAAATAGCAAAGGCCTATTTGAACCAGGGCAGTGGATTCCAACCCGTGAGCCACTGCCTCTTAGAGGGCTGTAGAAGTATTGCAAGGTCTCTGCCAATTCTCATGCGATTTGTCAAAGTCTCATCCCTAAACAATTACTTTTCAAATGTCTGTAGGTCTATTTATTCAAAACCATTACTGAATTCATCGATGAATTTATCAAAAAATGGTTTCTCAAGCAAAGAATACTAAAATGTTGACTGTTATTTTGGAAATCTGTGAGGTTTTTTTTTTTTAATGTCAAAAAAAACGAAACCTCATGACATTTCCAACCCATTCATTCAACAAACATTTATCGAGAGCCCGTTACGTGCCAGGCCCTGTTCTAGACACAGCTTGCAGTGGTAAGTGAGATTGGAGGCAGAAAGAATCGTGAAGAGGATATGGTAATTTAGGTGAGGGATGAGGAAGAGACTTGGACTGAGGTGACAGCAAAGCAAAAGATAAAAAATGTCCAGATTGGAGCATATTTTGGAAGTAGAATAAACCAGACTTGCTGGTGGATTTGATGATTAGGAGTCAGGTAGAGAAAAATAAAAAATTACCCTAGGATTTTAGCCTGCACAGCTGGACAGATGATCCCAGGCTTGTGAAGGTCAGTGAGAGGGTCACTGGAAATAATTCTGGAGGCCAGATCAAGAGGATGGGTGGACCTTAAATGTCAGAGCAAGAAGTCTGGACATTCATAACTGAAGGTACTTTCTTTGATCACTCCAAAAAGTCAGCAGCTTGGGATCCTCAGAATGCCTGGGGAGGTGGTCTTCAATCAACCACACTTTCTGAGTGCCGACTGTATACTGGGCAGTGGCACCATGAGGGATACAAAGAAAGCTGAGACATCATCTGCTCTGAAAGCATCATCATCTCATCAGTTGCATCTCAAGACTCACAGATGAGAAGAGCAAGTGTCCTGTCTTTGAACGGCGGCGTAAGATAGGCTCTCATGGGAAGCTGTCGAGATCTCTATGAGGAATCCGTTGGAAATATCCTGGGTTACATCAGGGTGGGTCTTCCTTGCATCTTTGTGTCAAGAAGCCCAACCTTGTGCTACATGAAAACAGGCTTGACCTACTCACGTTGTTTAGCATTTCCATTCCACATCCCATTGGTGCATCCGACCCTGACATCCTTCACTAGCCCAGTGCATCCGTCCCCCCAGATGTTATACTGGCCGCTAGGCTCACATCTGCCTCAGGAGAGAATTGCTGTCAAACAGGGGCCAACTCACCCAGAAAGCCCCTCCTCCCCCCAAGGCATCTTTTTTAATCTGGAGTTAAAAAGGACTCACCCTCTCACCCTGAGGTAGCATCAGTCCTGCCCTACAGTTCATACTCCAGAGCTTTTTCTGGGATCAGACTACAGCTAGTTTCCAGCTGAGACCATATCCTTGCTTAGCATTTTCTCCCGCCGTTTCCTGCCTCCTTGCTTCTGAGAGCTCAACACATCGCATGCATGAGAACCCCAGTTTCATATTCTGTTTCTAGGGAACCCAATGTAATATATCAACTTTGTACTTGACTCTCGAACATAGTACTATTATTAACTGACATTTTAGAGCTCCTATGATATTCCAGGCAACATGGGAGGTGCTTTAAGTACCTCATCTTATATGATCTCAAAGGTTCAGTGCCATTCCCACCATGTAACAGATGAGAAAACGGAAGTTCTGAGACGTGATTATGTGTGGCGTCCCTAATGAGTTTCCTCTGACCTCTGAGAAGGAGCCCAGGGCGTCTAGAGGGCTGTACTCTTTGTTCTGCAAAACGATCTTTCCTCCATTTTAAATATTCCTCTGAGCTCCCCTTCCTTCTTCCTTTTCCCATCTCACTTCTCATGCCCATCCCCGCCCCCCTCCCCGAAGACCAGTGGTCAATTACGTGGGTTTCACTGCTCAAGATCTCCTAGGGCAGCAAATCCAATTTATTTCCATCTGTTTTAGTTTTCTCTCAGAATGCCTTTTTTAAATTGGCAATAAGCACTTTAGTCCTCCCAAGGATTGTTCACTCAACAACATGTTCCTAATCTTTTTAATAGGTATGTGTGTTGAGGAGAAACAGGATGTCCCACCATCTCATCTTCCAAGTGCTCAAAATAATTGACGAGATCTGCGTCTGTGGTAGAATCACAGAGGCTTCTCTCCCTGAAAGAATCAAGCCTCAGTGCCAGCAGAGTCAAAGGGTGAATATCCTGAAACTCAAAGCCTGTCCTGGAGGGAAGGGAGATAAGAGAGTGAGGGTGACTCATACTGGCCATTTCTAAGAAGAGGGGGTGTGGTGGGCATAGCTAGAGGCAGAGGGAAAAAAATAAGGAACGAATCTCAGTGTTTTGCATAGGCTGTTCCTTCTGCCTGGAATGTTCCCTCTCTCTTCAACGATTGAACTCTTATTCATGCTTCAAGACCCAGTTTAAATGTCTCTAACTTTAAGATTTACATGAGCTTCCCCAGATCCCCAACATAGTCACTGCTTTCTGTGGCAGTACAGAGTACAATCCACTCTCAGGGTATAGAATGACAGGTCATCAAGAGCTCATTCCTGTGTGAAATAACCCGGGATCAAATTCTCACTCCATCACTCACTGGCGGGATCTTATGCAAGTCATTCATCTTCTCTAAAACCTCAGTTGCCTCATCTGTGAAATGCTCATGCACACAAATACTTACCACTATGCCCGAACCACAATAAATGCCCAATAAAACGGTAGCAAATTTCTTCATTACCATCGCCATTATCATCCCCTCCTCTGAATTCCCACGAGCACCATTTTCCTATTGTCTATTCCATTAATTTGCCATTTACTCTAGATGGCCTTGTTTTATTAATTAACATTTCATGTATACATATCTCCTTTCCTTCACTGTGCTGTAAGTTCCCTGGGGAAAGGAAATGTATCTTATACTTTTGTATCCTACACAGCTGTGAGAACAGTGCCAAACACGTGATACGTGCTCAAATATTTGCTGAATAAATTCTTAAAGCTTTGGCTACAAGTATAGGTGCTTATTTTGCTTGGCAACAGAACAAACAGCATTTTGTATTTACATTCTTGCTTCCAAGGCTAATTGACGTGGGTCTTATACTCATAAAAAGCCCTGTAAACTGTCCCCTAATAATGGCAGAAGCCATCAATTAAACAAACCACTAGATGTATCAACAATCTATTAATTCGCTCTTAGATGAGGGACATTGGTGGATTTTCAGCTGCTTGGCTGCACAGTGGAATTGGATTAAACCGAAATATTAAGTTTGGTTTCTAGCTCTCCATCAGCCATGCTTACTCTATAAAATGGGGATTAGATGATAATGTAGCTAATATAAACATGGAGATAGAGAAGGATACGCAGATAGCTTCTAACCCCGTTCCCAGCATATTGTAAATCTTTATAAATACATGTGGCTCTAAAAACGTGGTGGGGGGAAGTAGAGTTGGAGAATAGAAACGAGGTCTAAACCCCGGCTCTGCCATTTCAACCCTTTGATCTCTAGTTTTGTCATAAGCAAAATGGGGATAAAAATATCTTCTTTGCAGGGTTATTACGAGAATTGAATGAGATTATTATATGTGTAACTGTCCGTATTGGTAGAGATGATAACAATTGAGAAAAATAGGACAGACGGCCTGGCCTCATGAAGGTAATAGTCTGGGGGAAGATACAAATGACCAGTTAGTACAAGAACGTAGTAGGTGCTATGACAGAGATAGCACCGAGGGGACCGAGGACCGAGGGGACACGCAGGGGGCAGGAGACTGGGCAGGGCCTGTGTGGTGGGGTCCCTGAGGACGTGTGTGCTGGCCGTTATGCTCTCGCGCCCAGCTTCACACCCACCCTTCCGTCGTCCGTGTGGTGACGCTGAGCAATGACATGCCTGCTTTGCCAGATGCCCCCCTGCAGGTTCTGTAAGAGGCGGTGCAAAGCTAACGGAGGCTGAGGTCGTTTCCAAACACTGCTGCAACGAAGTACCACAAACTGGATGGCTTAAACAACGTAAAATTGTTTTCTCACAGTTCTGGAGTCCAAAAGTCCAAGATCAAGGTGTCAGCAGGGTTGGTCCCTCCTCCCTAAGGCTGTAAGAGAGAACCTGCTCCAGGCCTCTCTCCCAGCTCCTGGTGCTTTGCTGGCCCCACTCTTAGGAGTTCTTTGGCCTGTAGGAGCGTCTGATCTCTGCCTTCACGTGCTCATGAACTCCATGTCTGTATCTGTGTCCAATTTTCCCCTTTTTATTACACTACTCGTATTAGATTAGGGGCCCACCCTTCTCTAGTATGACCTCATCTTAGCTAATTACACGTGCACTCATGACCCTGTTTCCAAATAAGCTCACATTCTGAGGTTCTGGTGGCTGAGGCTTCACCATGTGAATGGGGGGGCGGGAATAATTAGACCCACCCCAGGGGCAGAAGAGATGGCTCCTTCCAGTTTGCATCCTGGTCCTGTCAATGGTTCCTCCCAATGGCAGGCAATGCCACTTGGTTCCAGAAACATCAGCTAGTTCCTGTTTTAAGGTGTTTTTTCTCACACTCCTAGAATCAGCCTCACTGTGTCCCATCAGTCACCAGCATCAGCTTCCCAGGGTCACCCGCTCAGAGGCAGTCTCAGCCTCAAGAGGACGGTTCTCCAAACATCTGGAGTCTAAAGCCCCAACCTCTTCCCTTTGACCCTCCAGCCCTGTGGGTATCAGCTCCTTTCTGCCTGTGAGGATCAACCTCTGACACAGCCCCTGGCATTCATGCCCTGCGTGACCCCCTCCCCTGCACTGCAGGAGGGACTTATTGACTTGCTCCTACTAGGAAACAGCAGAGGTAATGGAAAGTCCCTTCCGGGATTAAATGTGAGATTGTGGCCTCCGTCATGAGTGTTCTGTCTTGCTTGCTTGCTCTGATGAATCAGCTGCCATGTTGTCAGCTGCCATGTTGTAAGCTGCCCTATGGAGGCCCATGTGGCAGGAAACTGAGGGAGGCCTGCAGCCAACAGACAGTGACAAACTGAGGGCTTCAGTCCAAAGATGGCGATAAACTGAGGGCTTCAGTCCAACAGCCCACTAGAACGAAATCCTGCCAACGACCACTTGAGTGAGTTTGGAGGCAGATCCTTCCCCAGCTGAGCCTTCAGATGAGACCCCAGCCTCAGCTGCCACCTTGATTGCTGCCTCGTGAGAGACCCTGAGGCAGACGATCCAGCTAAGCCGTACCCAGGTTCCTGACCCGTGGAAAACATGAGAACGGTTGTTTTAAGTTACTGAGTGGTGGGGTAATTAGTTTCACGGTAATGGATAACCAGTCCACTGCAATGGAGAAGTCATCCTCTGCGACCTCAGTTTTCCCTTTTTTACCTTTTCCATGTTCCAATAAGTACTTAACCAGCCCCCGATTCAACTCTCTCAGTTAAATCAACTGATATGGTTTCTATTTTTCTCAGTAGACGCTGACTAACCCAAGATGACATCTAAGCTGTGACCTTAAAGACAAGTGGGAGTTAACTGGGCAAAGAGGATGAGAAGAATGTTTCAGGAAGAGGAAACGACATAATGCAAAGGCCCAGGCGCCATTCACTCCTTCTTTGTGAAGCACCCACCACCTGCCAGGTCTGGTGCTACGAATGAACTTATGAACAAGAGAGTAAGTTCTCACCCTCATAAAGATGGTTCTGGCATATTCAAAATAAAGCAGCAGTGAGACAAAAGCTAAGACCAGTCTCTCACAGACAGCCCACACTCCAGGCTTCCTCACAAGGAACACATGCATCCTGTTAAGATTAGGGGCACTTGGCCTTGGTGTTCTTAATCTAAGCACAGGATGAGTAACCACCTCCCAGCTTCAGCATCTCATCTATAAAGCAAGATGACAGTCTGTCCCTCCCAGGACTGTAGCATTGATCAAATGACACTTGGGGGCTTAAAGCAGCTTGGTAGAGAAGACAGAGCTCTGCTGCTGTTAAAACACAGTAGTCCTACTTTAACAATTGAAGCTCTCAACTCAGAATGATCCAAGTCCTTCATCTGCCCAGTGGCCAGCGGCCCTCTGCTGGCCTAGAGCTGGCTGAAGTCAAGGCCTGAGTTAACAGAATTAAACAAAGAGCCTGTTGCTTCTGGCCCTAGCCAGCAGGTTGCTGGTCATTGATAAAAACAAGCTGTAATACAAAGAGCAACCTCCCCACGGCCACAGGCTCCATAAATCATCTGGCAACCCAGGGCTATTGAATTACCTTTGGAAGATGGATGACACCAAGCTGGAAGGCTGCTTGATAAGGTTTCCCTTTGAATAATTCCGCATAGAAAGCTGGGTTTGAGAAATGGAGTCTTTCCACCAGCTCGGCCCCTTCCACGCCGTCTCTGCTTTCAAGATAAACATGTTTCCTTATGGGCTGCCACAGCACCTGTGAATGAAATAAGAAAACTTACTGCTAGGGCCCAGGGAAGTATCTACTTCTGTCCAAGGCACAAAAGGAAGTTTCGTTTTATTATTATTATTATTATTATTATTATTCATTGTTTATAGTACTAACTTATTAATGGCCATCATTTATTAAGCATATGCTATATGCCAGGCGATGTGCAAAGCATTTGCACATTGTTTGAATCCTTAAACAACCATATGAGGCAGGTGCTATTACTCTCTCCATTTGGTTGATGAAAAAACTAAAGCTCCAAGAGGTGATGTGACTTTCTCAAGGTCACACAGCTAGTAAATATTGGAGCTAGGACTCAAATCCACGCTCTTAACAGAAATCAGCAAACTTTTTCTGTAAAGGGCCAGACAGTAAATAGTTTAGGCTTTGCATGTCACACAGTCTCTGGCAGAAGCAACTACTCACTTCTGTGCTTATAGTGCAAAAGCAGCTGTAGACCATACATAAATAAACGAGTGCGGCTGTGTTCCTACAAAACTTTACACAAACAGGCAGAGAGCTGGATTTGGTCAGTGGACTACATCATAACCGCCTCTGCTCTTAACAGTTAGAGGGCGCTACCTCTTTACATTGGGACTTGGCACTTTCCTCCACTTATCTGTTTCCACTTGGAAAATGTGCTGGCTCCTCATGGGGTTAGTTTAGTCAATTCATTCATAATGTCT
>NW_006433949.1:4782340-4813455 GCF_000325575.1 Pteropus alecto | reverse complement strand
TTCTTGCACCCACAACTCTGCCTTCTCAAAATTCTTTGCCTCCTACCCTACCTATGGGAGAGACAGACAATGGAGAACCTACCCCATTCTTAATTTTCTCAGACTAGAAGTGACACGTCTTGTTTATGATCACAGGCCATTGGCCATAGCCTAATGGCAAGCGAGGAAGGCTGGGAAATGTAGAAGAGTACATGGAGTATTTGACCTGCTGGCCATTCATTCACTCAACACAATTTAATGTGCACCTGTTCCAGTTAACAGTGTAACAGTGTACTGATGCTGAGGATAGCTCAGTGAATAAAACAAATTTTGTTCCTGCCCATATAGACATATAGTGTTTACATTCTTGCTTTAGATTCTCTTTCAGATTGAAAAAAAAAGAAAAAGAAAAAAAACACAGGAAGGTTTGGTAACAGAGATTATTGAAAGGATGGAGAGTGGAATATAGATAAAATTATCTCAGCAATTATGTTGAGTCCAAAACTCGTGAAGCCTCATTAAGAACCTGCATAAATACCTCGGAAGTCTAAACCTGAGTGATCTTTCTATCTTTTGTTCACCTACTACTGACATGTCCTAAAACAGTGAATACAACTGGATCCATTACCACCCAGTAAAAAGTCCTTCTGGCCAAACCACTTCAGAGTTTTAACAGTAAGCTTTCACCGTCATGCTGTGGTCACGAACACCTCCAAGATGTCAGCAGCTCGCACCAACAGACATTCCTTGCCTGCTGATGTACATGTCATCTGAAATTGCTTTCAGCTCTGTCCCATGTCTTCTTTATTCCAGAGCCAAAGGAAAGGCAGCCCCATTCACAGTCATGAGTCAGAAGGAAAAGAGCGGATGGAGTCACTGCTGGCTCTTAAAGTTTCTGCTCAGGTATGACATTCACACTTGCTGAAATGCCATTGGCCAAAGCAAGTCACGTGACTAAGGGTGCCATCAGTAGGACTGGAAGTGTACTCCTCCCTCAGGGAGGGGCACAGAAAGGGGCCTTGTAGGGATGGGTCTATTAACTAGAGAAGGACGTCAGCATCCAGTGGGCAGAGGCCAGAGATGATGCTAAACATGTTACGATGCACAGACAACTGAATTATATAGCCCCGAATTTTAAGCAAATATTTTGAATACTTAATACAATTTACCACAGTGGTTCTCAATTTTGTCCCCCAGGGAAAATTTAGCAATGTGTGGAGGTATGTTGGGCTGTCACTACAGGGGAGATGCTACTGGTGTCTAGTGGGTAGAGGCCAACAAAGCTGCTAAACATCCCACAGTACAGGAAAGTCCCCATGACAAAGAACTATCCCACCCACATGTCAACAGTGCTGAGGCTGAGGAACTCTAATTGACCACAAGGGACAAATGGGCTCTCGACACATTCATCCATTTACTCATCCATTCATCATTCACCAAAGATTTATTGAATGTCTATCGAGTACCAGGCACTGTGCTAGGTCCAGGAAAAGCAGAAGCAAACATAAATACGATCTTTGTTCCAATGGAGTTTATAATCTACTTGAAGAGACAGACAGACATCAAATAATCACACAAATGAGTGTTTCATTACAAACGAAGATAAATGAAAGAAGGAGATGGACTTTCTGAGAGTCCATGACAACCTGCTGAAGCAGAGGGAGAAAGTTAGGGAAGTCTTTTCCCAAGGAAGCGACAAGAATTCTGAAGGGTGTGTAGGAGTTAACCAAATAAAGAGAAGAGAGAAGGAAGTTGCAGGCAGAGGAATATGGGGAGATCATGCTGTGTTGGGGGAACTAAAAGGTGAGTTGGATGGACACACAGAAAGCGAGGGATGAGTGGTGTATGATGCAGCTTAAGAGGACAACAGGGACCAGATCCTCCGGAGCTTTGTAGGCCGGTGCAGAGTTTGGTGTTTCTCTTATGAGCAATGAAAAGCCACATGCAAGTTTTGTGCAGAGAGTGAATAACCTTTGCATTTCAAACAGATCATATGAGGTACAATGTGGAGAACAGTGTAAAATGGGATGGAGTTGACGCAGGGCGACACATCAGCGGGAGAGACGGCAGGAACCTGGACGAGGATGGGGGTGGGGAGGACAGAGAAAAGTGGTTCTAGTTGAGAGCTAATTAGGATGTGGGATGTGAAGAAGAGAGAAGTGTTCAGACTGTCTTCCCAATTTCTGGCCTGCGTAACCGGAGGGATGGTTGTGGGGTTCATTAAGATAGGAGACAATGGGGGAGAGCCAAGTTTGGGGGCAGGGAAGCAGGCATATAGTCTATCACAGAACGTGAGTTTAAGAAGTCTTTGAAGCAGTCAGGAGAAAAGATCAAGAAGGGAGCCAGACAGATCTGTCTGCAACTTAGAGGAGACAGCAGGCTAAAGTTATTCATATACGAGTTATCAGAATATAGATGTTCAACCCTTATACTGCAGCCTTTGGCTTGAACCTTAATGCCTGGCCTCATCATTTGTTGGTCATCTTGACAACGTGACAGTAACCATAACAACTCTATGACGATAGAACTACTTATCTGCTTCCCTCAAAACTCATTCATTCAACAGTCTCGGATATTACCATGTACCAATAACATCCCTGGGGGCTGGTGATACAGTGATACATGAGAACAAACAAGGTTGTGGTCCTTACAGGCATTTAATATTTTACGGTTTCTTCTTTCATGCAAATTACTCAAAACAACTGACCCTTGCTCTTGCATGTCTGGTCTGGAGTAAATCATCGCACACTGAAGGAAATGCCAGTAAAATGACCTCGAAATTGTAATAGGCTAATAGACTTATAGCATCTCAGCCTTATATTGGTAGGATCCATTTAGTTCAATGATATCTAATAGATTTCTTCTCACATGCCAACTTTAATGGATTGGTTGTGGCTTCCTGGAGAGCTCAGCTGAGAATGATTCATCTGGAGAAATCAGAGCGATCGATTAGTAATGTCTGTCAAGGGTTTGATATGGAAGAGTGGAAGACAACATGCCGATGGCTCTGATCTCGACTCCTCCTTTTTATGTACTGCTGAATTATATTTGATAGTACTTTGTTAAGGAATTTCATGTCTATGTTAATGAAAGATATTGGTCTATTATTTTCTGTTTTATAACATCCTCATCAAATTTCCATATCTAATGATACAAATTGGAAATAATTCTCTTCTTTATTTTCTAAAAGGGTTTATGTAAACTTGGCATTACTTTATCCTTAAATATTTGACAAAATAGGCCTGTAATTATGGGGGAAGGAGAATTTTTAAATTGTGAATCCAATTTCTTAAATAGATATAAGGCTATTTAGATTTTCTATCTCTCTTTCTGTTCATTTTAGTTAGATGCTATTCTTCAAGGAAGTTGTACATTTCATCTAAGTTGTCAAATTTAAGCAGTTAACTTAAAGGTAAAGAAACTAAAACTTAGATATGGCAATTGACCTGCCTGGGTCACATAGCCAATGACAGGTCAAGTACAAGAACTCAGGTGTTCAGAGGCTCACTCATTTGCTCTCAATCTGCCACATCCAGATTTATCCTAATTCCAAAAGCCACAGGGAAATTGTCTGAGGATCTTTCCAAAACATGACGTACGTAAGCATTTTAAGTGCCCACATGCCACAGTATTTAGCATGATCTAGGGACTTAGAGGGAAATAGCTGTCCGGGGTAACAACCGCCTTCATCGGCACCAGTCTGAAGCCTCAGATTTTATCAGTCTTGCCTGCCAACGCCTGAGGCTTTTTGAGAAAACCGATGGACAGCAAGAAAGAGAAAGCTATTCTGTTTATGTTGCCCCTGGGAAGCACCCCAAGCTGCCTTTCCCTTTGGTACACCCAGTTCACGCAAGAAGTCAGGCTGCCCATGCAGATTACGCCCCCCCACCCCACCCCCGACTCTGGGCCTGGCCAGTAAAAGATAAAAGTCCCAAGGGGACTTCTCTGCCTGGCCTGACCTACTTAGATGTGACATGCCTGACAAGAGTAGGAGTGGAGCTAATGGGGGTGGACAAGGATGCAGGCTTGAAATGGCCCAAGGAAGATGAGCTCACAGGACTTGGCTCAAAATGCTCCTGGGGGAAGTTCTCCCTAGGGGAGAAGCATCTGTTAAATCTGACCACATCAGCACCCTGCTTAAAAGTTTTCGGTGATACTCTGTGCACTCATGAAGGAGTCCAGACTCCTCACCATGGTCTCCAGGGCTCTGCGTGACCTGGCCACTGCCCTTCTTCCTCTACCCTTCCCCCTAACCACTGTCTTTTTTGAGCGAGACTGACCTACTTTTCATTCCAAGATGGCAACACACTCTCCCTTCCCCCAGGGACTTTTGCATAGGCTGTTCCTTTCGCCTAATATACATTCTCCCCCTATTTGCACTTGGCTTGTCCTACTTGATCGTCAGGTCACAGCTTAAGGATCCCTTACTCCAGGAGCATTTCCCAGCACCACAGCCTGTGGCCTTCTTTGTGCTTCCCACTGCACTTGCTCTATAGCTGCACTTGCGCATTGCTTGGGGACAATTTGCTTTCTATTTCCCAGTATCCCTCACCAGTCTGTAAGCTACATGGCCTCGCCACTGAGCCCCACAGTCCTATGATCAACTGCCTACTCAACGTCTTCATTTGGATGCCTATAAATATGTCAGACTTAACATGTCCGGTACTGAACCCCCATTTCTCCCTCCCAAACCATTCCTCCACAGTTTTTTCTTTTTTTTCCTCTCAGCAAATGGCAACTCCATCCATTTAATTGCAGAGGCAAAACACCTTGGAGTCGCGTCCTGAACTACTCTCTTTTCATCATGTCTCACATTTTATCCATCAGCAGTTTACTCTTCAAAATATTTCCAGAGTCGGGCCACTACCCGACACCCTAGTGCTGCTACCCTGATCCAAGCCACCATTGTCCCACACCCAGGTTATTGCCATGAGCTCCCAGCTGGCCTCCTGATCTCCCCTGGCTTCCCGAAGTTCTATGTCTAACACAGCAGCCATAGGACTCCTTTTAAGACAGAAGTCAGATCATGTCACTTCTCTGCTCGCAGCCCGCCATCGTGCCCATAACATAAGCCAAACTCCTTACCGTCTCGACAGGTCTGACTCCCACTGTCTTCTGTCCCCTTCTCCCCCCTGATGCCTCTCCCTCATTCCATCCAGCCTCTCTGCTGACCCTGCAACATGCACATTCCTGCCTTACGCTCTCTGTGCCTTCTATTCCCTCTGCCTGGAATTTTCTCCCTCCGGATAGCCACATCGTTCCTTCTCTCATTTCTTTCAGGCCTCTGTTCAAATCCCACTTGATGAATGAGGACTCCCCTGGCCGCCCTATATAAAATGGCAAGCCCCCATCCCCTCCTACTCCATCTTCCCTTCCTCTGCTTTATTTTTCTCCATAACACGTATCATCAGCTGACCTCTACGTTCCATCCTTACCTATTTATTATTTGTTCTCCCCGCTGGAATGTAAGCACCATGAGGGCAGAGACTTCTGCTTTTCCTTTGCTATAGCCCCAATGAGTAGAAGTGTCGCCCCATATCGTTGATTGAAAGACTAAGGCTTCTGGCAACATAGTGGATCGACTGATAGAGATGATCCCCATGCCATAAACACATGTTATTAGAAAATAAAAATTTAATACAAAGCCATACTCAAAAATAAGTAAAAGAACATCCCAAGGGGTCAAAAAAAACCCCGAAATACCACAGGAGTAAGCTCTAGGTGACGGCAGGGTACCCTGGGGGGTGTCAGACACAGAACACAGGCCCTGAGGGGCTGAGGGCTGGCATTCTAGTCACTGGGGCAACAGGAGACGTAGCCTGGGGCCTCTTCAAGTTGGGGAGCTGGTGTGAGACTCTTGCATGTGGTCAGGCCTCTCGAAGGGAATAGAAAACTTTCCCAGCAGCCCAGGAAAGCTGCAGAGAGCGTGCCACCTACCTGGGCTCCTGGTGGTCTTAGTCTGAGTCCTGCCAAAGCAGATCCTGTAACAAGGATTTGGGTGCCAGTAGTTTATTGAGGAGGTGATCTTAGAAAGCATAGAGGCAGCAGGAGAAGTAGGAAGAAAAAAAGGAGCGGGGAAAGCCAGTAAAGGTTGCATAATACAAGGTACTGCTGGGCAAACTGAGGCTTGGTTCTGCTGGGGACCTCTGGGAGATGGTGTACAACACACCTCAGAGGCATCCCATAGAGGATGGCGAATGGGACATTTATCCACCAATTCTCATCCCCTAATGGTTGACGGTTGCTCTGAGGGGTTAACTGCTCTTGCGCTTTAAGGTTATGCCAGAGCTCAAACAGACAAGCTTTCAGGCAGAGAAGAAGAAAGGCAAGCACTTGGGGTAAAAAGCTGTCAGTAGCGCACTCAGAACTGTCCACAGCTAGAGAAACACTCAGGTGGATCAAAGGGATACAAGATGGACTATCCACTACAGGGGCGGGGATTGTCTCCCATGAGAAACTGAAACCCCACGTATACATGGACCGTGGCGTGGGGTCTGATTTTTATACTCCCCATGTGATACAGAAATCCTCAGCTAAGAAATTAACATAAATATAAGTCTAGATTATGAAGCTCTAGAGGCCCAGAAGGGGCAAGGGCAAAAGCAAAAGCACTGTGTAAAGATGGAACCCATTACCAAGAAGATCTGTTTGGGCCTCCATCTACCTGCATGGAGTCCATGGACAGTGAGCCAGACCAGTGGAAATGACCGGCAGGGAGCGGACAGCCCCGACCTGAAGAGGCATGAAGATGCTCCCTCATGGGCACAGCAGTTAGCATGAACAGAGGACGGTCAGCTCACCAAGGACATGTCAAATAAAAATGTCCCAACAACAAGATACCACTACACACCTGTTAGAATGACGAATATTCAAAATACTGACACTGCCAAATGCTGGAGAGGATATGGAGCAACAGGAACTCTCATTTGTTGCTGGTGAAAATGCCAAATTCACTTTGCTTTGGAGGACAGTTTGGCAGCGTCTTATAAAACTAAACATGCTCTTACCGTATGATTCAGCAATCATGCTCCTCGATATTTACCCAAATGAGCTGAACACTATGTCCACACAAAAACCTGCACACAGATGTTTATAGAAGCTTTGTTCTTAATTGCCGAAATCTGGAAGCAACCAATATGTCCTTTAGTAGGTGAGCGGATAAATAAACTACGGCACATCCACACACTAGAATATCATTCAGCGCTAAGAAGAAATGAGCTATCAAGCCATGAAAAGGAATGAAGGAAACTTATTGAGTGAAGGAAGCCAATTTGTATTTATTCCATGTATGATATTCTAGAAAACGATTGAGATAGTAAAAATATCAGTGGTTGCCAGGGATGAGAGAGGAGGAAGGAATGAATAGACAGAGCACATAGGATTTTCAGGGCATAGAAACCATTCTGTATGGAAATTATAATGATGAGTACATGTCAGTCATTATACATTGGTCCAAACCCATAGGACGTGCAGCACCAAGAGTGAACCCTCATGTACACTATGGATTTCGGGTCATAATGGCGTGTCAGTGTATGTCCACTGACTGTAATAAATGTCTCCTCTGCTGGGGGGTTTTGAGGCGGGGGAGGCTGCAGATGTGTGGGGCAGAGGTATATAGGAACTCTTTGAACTTTCTGTTCAATTTTTCTATGAACCTAAAACTGCTCTAAAACATAAAATCTATTAAAAAGAAAAAGGAATGTCCTCTTCTTCGCCTCTTTCTCCTTCCTACCTCAACACAGGAAGAATAAAAAAAAAAAAAAGGAGCCAGCACCATCTCCTAAATCCTGCCAATGCTGGGGAAACATAAGGGGAAATGCGAATAAAATATAAGATCACAGTTGAAATGTGGCCTGGCGACCGGACTGTTTTCACGACTCAAGGAGATTGGAAAGTTATGGGACCAACCTCACTTAATAGGTAGCGCGAAGGTGGGAAGTGGGTGAGAGGTGAACAGAGATTATCCTCATAGTAGTTACTGGGGAAAATCAAAGAATTTCATGTCCATTCTTCAATGAAAGGGGACTTCTCAATTAAGCAGGCTTCAGGGGTGATTTCTGAGATCTTTTACAAATCAGATAAATCCCCCCTTGTTTCTCCGCCTAATGTTTACCCATCCTGATGCACACACATGCATGCACACACACACACATACTCACACATGGCTGAGAAAGGCCCTTGTGGCTAGCAACATCCCAACACATGTTCTGGTGTGTTGTCAGAACACAGGGCATTTTAACAAGAACATTTTCTGCCTCTGCTGAGAAGCAGAGTATCAATAACATTCACAATGACAAAATCTCCCACTTCTATTTCATTTTGTCTCAGAAATGTAAAAATACTTGGCAGACTTTAATTCATTAGCATGAGCACACATGCTCACCACCCATGAGAGGAATTTCAATTGTGAGATGCTCCAGCCCAAGTCTGATACGGTGTGATAAGATCCCAGGACATCTGTCAAACAGTTCCGTGATCTGTCTCAATCATTCGCGTACTGTGTCAAGCAATTGGTCCCCAAGAGTTGAGACAACTCCCCTCAAGGCTTTCCATGTCACCAGTGGCCAGTTGGGCTACCGCATTGATTTTTTAGGCTTTACCCAAAGTGGTGACTTCTTCTCTTCACTTTGACTTGGGTTTCAGCTAAATAGCTTCCGGGGATGCAAGGAAATCTTGGCAAGGCCCCGAGAGCAAAATTTTCTAAACAAGAGTGAGAATTATGACCCCACCTGCTGTAGCATACCTTTCCTCTTCCCCACAAAGCACGGTTTCTTAATTGAAAACGTGGCCAAATGCTGGGAAAATGCCCTGATCCTTATCGTTTTCTGGGACCAGAGAGACAGAGATCCAAATGGCTAGGGGAAAGGGGGCTCATTCGCATGCCGCGCTTCTCCCGCCACAGGCCTTTGCCAGGGCTGCTCCCTCCGCCTGCAACACGCCCACCCCCATGCTCTCCTCCTCACCTAATTCCAGCACCTCCTTCAGATCTCAGCACAGGTCGCTTCCCCAAGTCTGGAGCAGATTTCTTCGTCAGGTGCTCCTCAGAGACACAAGTCCCCATGCTTAACATTCTGTTTACTTTATAACAGTTCACCTATGTGTTGAGATGATTTGATTATGATCTGCCTCCCCATCCGAACTCTAATTTCCACAAGAGCAAGGACCGTGGTTAATTTCGCTTACCAACATAGCTCCAGAATTTAGCGTATTGCTTAGTACACAGTGGATGCTCAATAAATACTTCAATGAATAAATCAACGAATTCTATTTTACTGAGCAATACAAACTCATTTAATAAACATTTTTTGAATAAATTAACCAATATCCTTAAAACCAGCATAATATTAGTACCTACTTAACAGTACCTATCTAATAAAGTTATTAGAATTACATTGGTAACGCAAATAACGTTCTTCAGTACCTAGCACACAATAAGCACTCAATAAATGTGAGTTAACCTTGTTATTCATAGCGTTATCCCCATAACGGGAAGATATTTTGAATTATTATTTAAACTGGGTTTTCTTCTCTCCATTTTCTGGTAACTCTGCCCTTCTTTCAGCCTTTTTTTCCGCCCCCCATTTTTCAGATGTGGAAAAACTGGCTCAAAGAGACCCTAAGATGTACAGCGGGTAAGTGGCTGAGCTTAGATCCCAATCCACATCTCTCAGACCCCAGAACACTGGTGTTTCATCCAGTCCTCAAACCATCTAGCAATGGTCAAATCAGGAGACTAATAGGAACTCAACTTTATTCATCGTGAAAGATCAACTTTTTTACTTGTCCCCTGAAGAGAAAGTATCATTTTACTGAGGAATTGCCACCATTAGAAAAAGTACTTAAAATGATAATAATCTCATGCCCAACTAAGAAATAAAGTCTCTTTTTCTATTGTAACAGAGACAATGGTTTATCGATGCACTATTGGAAACAGTTATCTTTATACTTAGTTTGTGCTGTAGCTCACCAGAAGTTGCTGCCTCAGCCAATATTACTTAAAGATGGTGATTTTCTTTCCATTTTGTTTGTCCCAAGAAGTATATTTTAAAAGTGAATAGGAGGCACTATTCGAAAAATCAATTATATATTTCCATTTTAATGTAAACATTTAGTATCCAAAACTCTGCCTCACCATCTCGTTAGCATCTGAATGCAAAGCACCATTGCAGACCTTTATTTTAAAACCTTTCTTTTCCCCAGGCATAGAAAGGAAATAAAGCAAAATTGTCACACCAGCAGGTAGTTGACCAAATGCAACCATCATGACAGGGAGTGAGGGGCAAACTTTCAGAAGAAACGGGAAATTATAAGGTGACATTAAATCCATCTTCTCCAAGGAGCTGCTAAGGTGTTTATTTACATTTTTAGGTAATCTTTCAAGCTCTTGTTTTGCAAATATACCTCTGAAAAATAATAATAAATAAGTAAGGGTATTTTACGATGGTCAATTTAGGCCCTAAGTGGCTAACGTTCCCTTTTCTCTATTTTGAGGCATTACTCCCTCTGAGGTAGGTTACTAGAAAAGGCCCATTGGCTGAAATCTGCAGGGTCAGAAAGGAAAATTCTGTTTGAAGCCCAATGCTTGGGTTTAAATCTTTTCTCCCCTGGTGAGCTGGTGTCCTGTTTCCAAAGCCACAAAAAGCAGCCTGAACTCTTTCTGAGAAATACTCAGCCTTCTGCAGCACACACCCAGCATGCCAGGTGCTTGAGGCAATTTAGGCTGAGTGCAAAGTGCTCCATTTCAGGCTGAAATCACGCCAAAGACTCCTTACAAAAGCGACATTCAGCACCTCCGATTCCACATTCCATTCTGTGCATTGTCTGCCACAATTACCCAGGATTCCAAAAGCACTTGGCCACATTAAATAAAATCAGGAAAGAGAAACAATAGCAAGGAACTGCTTGAGGACACAAAACTGGAATTATGAAGAGAAGCACAGCCAGAGATGTCAGTTGAGCTCCGAAAATAGACATGGCTTAATGAGCAAGAGGGAGACTGGGTTTCTCCAAAAATGCAGATTGAACCAGGTAAGAACTAGATTATCCCACTCCAATGATGCGCTGCACTTAGGTTCAGTACCTTTGGAGGGCTGTTTGCCAGTACTTTCTAGAACTAAAAAAAAATACTCATGCCCTGGGATACTGACATTTCTCTTCCTGGCATCTATCCTAGAGAAAAATGCAGATAGTTGTGATGCACACAGGGAAGGAACAATTTTCAAAACTGAGTTGCTTGTAAAAGCCAAGAGTTGGAAAATAATCTAATATCCATCTACGGGGTATAGTGACAAAGTGGAATACTCTGCAGCAGCAAAGGGACTATGCCCTCATCAGGACAGATGATAATATCCACACACACCTATCCGAGAGCTGAGATGTTCCAGAAGCTCTCCTTAGTGCCTCACACACACTGAACCACTTAATCCTTATGACAGTCCTTTGAGGGGTGTCTCAGAGAGCCATGGGGGCACTGAGATGTTAAATAACCTGCCCAGGATCACGCGAGCACGCAGAGCATTTAAACTCAGGCCGTCTAGCTCCTAAAGTCAACTTGCTTCTTAAGGAATCTTAAAAACCGATTTTCACACAAAAAATGTGGCATGCCGATTTCCATTTCGGGAGCTCTCCCACTGAGAGTGGATCTGAATGAGGGCCCCCTAGCCACTGTGAAAGCCATAAAGGAGAAAGAGAATGACTTAAGTCCCTCTGATCCCGGGCTCTCTCCGGGGGGGAGGGGATCTTGAGCTAGTGCCTGAAGGCTGAAGTTGTGTGAACCAGACGATTTCTGCGGCTACACACTCTGTAATTCCTGATGGTATTCCTCTACAAGCTGGTCCTCCGGTCCGTCATTCATTCCATGTATCCCCATAGCCTCCTAATATATATTCACTTAGTTGAAGAAAGCCAGAGTTAGGTTGCTGTCCCTAGCCAACAAGGATGCTTGTTGACATACTCACTATACACAAGATAGTATAGATATGGGAACTAATGAGATACCATCGGTCCCTGTGTTCAAGTTGCCCACAGCCTCGCAGGAAAGTTCAGAGCGTTCCCATTTAGTGCTTGGTTATATAGTATCCTCCTTCCCCACAACCTCAAAAAGGCAACATCTGATTAGAACTGAGATGAGTGAAAAAGGCAAGAGAATAATAACTAAATCAATGACATCTGACCTCTCTGCACCCTACAACCCTATTCTGGAGACCAGAGACCATACCCAAGCTACATCTTATGGGCCTTTTTAGAAGTCTGGCTAATTAATGGCTGTAAAAGCAGTTTGGACTTTGCAAGCCTTTTATAATGTGCCTCATTTAGATATAATGGGCTCAAGATTGCCTCTGGCATCCTCAAGAAAATTAAAAATCCAGTAGGCAGTGGAATTGCCTCTACGTGGTTTTCCTATTACTTTTATTTTTATTATGATTGCAAATTGTAGCATTACTAATGGTACCTTGGACGAGAAAGCCTTTCCAGGGAAGGTCTAGCTGTTTCCCCACGTCCACAGCATGATTTATTGGTTCTTTAGCCAGCAGCATGCTGGCTCCTTCCACATGATATCATTTAACTCTTGCCAAATCGAGGGGAGTTGAGGGGCTCCTGAACATGAGGAGTCATTCCTAATGTGGGGCCACTGCAAACAGAGACACCATTCATCACCCTCCGGCCTGACAATACAAGTCCTAATTGGTATTTTTCTAATCCCTGGCTCCAGACAAGCAGGTGTCTGGCGTGTGTGAGCTGAACAAGGTTTGGTATTCGGGAAGTCTGGGTTAGCATGCGGTGCAGAAAGATGGCAGTGTATAAACTGGGCGGAGGAGGCATGACTAATAGTAATAATAACAATAATAACTCTACTCACCAGGATCCTCAGTTGCAAGTAATCGCAGTACCTCTACCAAGTTTAACAGAAAAAAAATTGTTTAATGATATCAAAATTTTCTGGCATCTCCAGTGAGGGCCAAAGAATCGTGATCAGGGTTTAGATTGCCAGGAATAAAACCCAAAGTAGACCATTTCAGCAAAAACAACTGCTACCACTCCTCCTGATGGACACCTCAGCTAACATTAGTGACTCTGGGTTTGAAAGGCCACCTCTGCTCCCTCCTCCCCCCGCCGACCACTGCTGCTCCTAAAAAGCTGGGTATGTTTGCTACCTGCTCACTCAAAGATGGATTCCACCCATACCTGTTTACCAAGAGTGCTCACCTCCAGACTGAAGTTTTACACAGGTGAATAAGACTGACAGGATTAGGTCACCGGCCTACCCAGGGCAGTGGGAGAGGCGCAGAGAGCAAGAGAGTGTATGGTTAACAGAGAATTGAAAAGCAATGTAATAAAACTGACTACCATCACTCTGCTTTATATTACCATCATGAGCCAGTAATTTTAAACCATGCCAAAGATATAACACAGGTCCAGGTGGGGCAGACCATGCCCACCTCTCTTCCTTGGTCGTGCCCTGGGTTAGTTCGCATTCCTGTGCCCCAGCTACAAAGAAGCAGCTACATAGTATACACATCTGTCAGTGGGGATGACAACAGAACCTACCTCAGAGCGCCATTGTGAGAAAAATATGAATTGATATTGTGAATGTTGTAAAGATGTCACTTCTCTTCAATTGATCTAAAGACTACAATCCCAATAAAAATCCCAGCAAGTTTTTTTGTTTGGGTGGAAATTTACAAGGTAATTCTAAAATATGTGCGGAAAATCAAAGAGCCAAGATTATCACACAAAAAAAAAAAAGAACAAAGTCGGATGAATTTTGCTACTGGGTATCAGGAGTTACTATAAAGGCAGAGTAATTAATGGAGCATGCTTTGATAAAAAGAGAGATAAATGAAACAGCACAGAGAGCTCAGAAACAAATCCACATACACAAAGACACTTGATTTATAACAAAGGTGCCACTAGAGAGCAATAGAAAAACAGTGACTTTTTCAATAAATGATGTGAGGTCAATTGGCCATCTACGTGGAAAAATCTGAATCCTGATCTCTACCTCCTGGTATGCACAAAAATCAATTCCAGGTGGACTGCAGATCTCAATGTGAAAGGAAAAAATAATAAAGCTTCTAAAAGACAATACAGGAGAATCTCTTGAGCTCGAGTTTGACAAAAATGTCTTAAATAAGACACGAAGGAACTGGGATGGGTGAAGCCCCATTGTGCAGTTGGTTCAGAATAAGGGGGACCCCACAAATCATAATCCTCAGCTAAGTCCCATCCCTTAAAGATTTACTGCCTTAGAACCTTTTTACGGCTCAGAATGTTCAGGCAGACGCACTCCAAAGGAAAAGGAATTGCCCATGATGCTCTTCACAGAAAGCATCTACGTGTATGCTACTTTGGCAGAGGCGGTGACTCTGGTGTCATATATAGTGATTGTTTACTATGTGCCAGGCACTGTGCAAAGCACTTTGCAATCATTTTCTTATTTATCTGTATTTCAGCCAGTGGTTGATGCCTGAGAGTTGGTCACCATGGAAACTACAACACAAGAAAATCTATCTTCCAATTTCTCTCCACTACCTCCTCCTTTAATATCTGAAAATTTTAATTTGCAAAATTAAGACATAAAGAATCAATCATGAAAGTGAAGTTGAAATGAGTGCTTCCTGCTGTCTTGTTTTGTTCAACTTACAGTCAACCTTATGATCAAGTTGATGACTTCAACTTTTAAAGATACATTCCCATACATTCCTCATAGAATCTCTATAAAATAGCTATAGCTGCCGTTGTAACTCCCATTTCCAAATGGGTAAACCGGGCACAGAAAAAGGTCCTATCCAGGTCTGGGACCAACGCTAAACATGGATAGCCATATCCAAACAAAGAGAAGAGTTGGCATGTTTTGCAAAGGCATGTTGAAGTGAAGAACAGAATTACTATATCTGAGATTGCCCCCTTGCAGATAAGTAACCGCAGAGGGTGAGGCAGGAATGTATTTAGCTTTCACTTCATTGAGCCTAGTTCAGAAACTCTCCACCTCATTCCTAAACCGGTTCTCCTGCCTCCAGTTTCCTGACATCTCATAGCAACACTTTCAGATTTATCTTTCCACAACGGAGTCCTGATATGCCACTTCTTTGCCCTGAAACCATCAACGGTGCCTTTTTACTTTGTTAAAAATATATTATTTGTAATCAAACATCAGAAACAAATCTTGTGTCAAATTTGGACACTAGCACTTAACAACTGAATGTTTTCGGTCTGCTTACTTAACTTCTCCGAGTCTCAGTTTCCTTGTCTGTAGAATGGGGCTAAGACTAAGGTTGATGTGAAGGTAAAAAGGGATATTTTAAATAAAATGACTGAGTGTATTCGGGTTCCAAAAGATAAAATGAAACATTTGATTCATTTAGCAATAAAACCATTCTTTTTTTCTTTCCTTCCTTCGTTCGGTCCATCCTATCCTTCTGTACTTCCTTCTCTTCCTTCCTTCCTTCCTTTCACTTCTTAGATCTTGCTGTACACCAAGTCCCGCACTTACACTTTTCATGCATTATAGACACAAAGAAACTCAGAGGTGTCACCCAGCTGGTAAATGGTAGAATTTAGTTTCAGACTCAGATCTCTCTGTCATACTTGCTATACCCTGACCACCTACATCAAAATCATCTGGGAGGCTTGCAAAAAAAAAAAAAGCAGATCTCTGTGCCCCAGTCCAGACTGGTAGACTTCCAATGGAATCCATTCTCCCCTTTCTTCTCAGTGACTTGAGAATGTGACTGCACAGTAAGAGACTGTATTCCCTGTCTTTTCGCAATTAGATGCAGCCTGATGACAAGTTCTCACCAATGGAATGTGAGCAGAAGCAGCAGGTACCAGTTCCAAGTCAATGTGGGTAAGAAATCGATACATCCTTTTCATCGTCTCCGACTAATTCAAATCTGGACATGGTGGGAACTTACCCTTGACTGAGCAGATGATGAAACGTTTGTAGAAGGTGGAGGTGCCTCTTATAAAAGAAACCTGGATCTCTGAATGTCTGCGTGGTTTGGTTATCAGTAGCTGCACAACAAACCATCCTAAGTCTTCGCCGCTTTAAACGACTGCCATTTGTCAGGCACGCGAATCTATGACTTGGGTGGGGACTGATGGGGTTGGCTTCCCCAGGTCCCCAGGTGAGGAGGCTCAACTGGGACTAGAGGATCCAATCCATGTCCGTGGCTGGTGAGTCAGTTCTGTCTCTCATCTGAGAGTTCAGGTGACACTGAAAGCCAGGAACCTTAGCTTCTCTCCACATGTGCCTCTTCACAGGGGGTCGGGCTTCCGCACAGCATGACAGCTGAGTTCTAAGAATGAGTGTTCTGAGAGAAAAAACATGGAAGCCTATAGTCTCTCTCACACCGGGGCCCAGCATTCTGTGGCTCAGAGTAGTCACAGAGCCTGTCCAGATTCTAGAGGAGGGGACATCGACCTCATTTCTCAAGGAGAGGAGTGTCAAATAATATGTGGCCGTCCTCGATCTGCCTTGATTTGCATCTCATGAAGCAAAATATCCACAAATAAGAAACGTTCGCTTTGGGTTTTAACGTGTGTGGAAGAAATATCTTCTTTGTTTTCTGAGCCACATTATTGTTGAGCCTCTTGATACAATAGCTTAGCCTTCTGCCATCACAAATACTCCCAATAAATCAGAATGGAGGACCAGGATCAAAAATCTGCATTCTAACAAGCACCATGATGTTTTAATGCATGCCAGAATTTAAGGTTCACTCTGCTAAGCAACAAGGCTACTCCATTCAGTTTCTGACCTTCCAGTGACTCTGAGATAGTTAATCCCTTTTATCTGATTGTTCATGGGGTTCACATCTTAGAACAGACAACATCTCCACGGGGCTGGCTCGAAGATCCACAACCTCAGTAAATCCCACTTGGAGATACTCAGAGGGGCCTTGGGGTTCATCTCGTGAAATCCTAACTAGTACAGGAGCTCTTTTAAGACCCTGGGGTTACAGAATGCTCATTTTGGGCAAAAATTACAGAAGTTGTACTAAAAGGAAGTGTTTTCTGATCGTCTTTTCTAAGATGCTACTCCCATAGACAATCAAATAAAAGGACTGAATTATCTCAGAGGCAGCGAGAGATCAGAAAATGGAGGTATGAGTGTTGCTTAGCTGAGCGGCTCTCAAATACTCCAGACGTGAATTAGTTAATAGTGACTCGCTTTATGAGTTACATACATTTTACGTAACCGGGGAGCCAGGTTCCTATACCAGCATGTTACAACTCTCTAAGCAAGAGAGTCGTGGGAAAGTAATTAGTGAAGACAACTGATCAACAACAGGACAGTTTTTAGGCAAACCTCTGGCCATTCAAGGCTCTTTATAAGACCACCTGGGTGGTCTTATAAAATCAGGTCTCTAATTCAAAAGCCTTCTCCCCTTCTTAGTTTACTTCCAATTCTGTTCGAATATTAAGCTTCCTTATGGTTAATACTGGGTCTCTGCAGACTTAATTTGGCAATCTTCTTCAATGGAAATTCTAATACCAGTCCCATGAGGTCGCTGCAAAGATTAAACAAGATAATAGAGCTATTCATGCGATGAATATTCATGATGAAGACCCACAGAACATGTAGTACAATGTTCAGAACAGCGTTGCTGCATGGTAAATATAAGTTCCTCTTATTCCCTTCCCATTTTAGGAAATCACTTCAAAAACAGGAATGATAGCTGTTATGGACTGGGATGTTTGAGTCCCCCCAAAATCCTAACCCCCAAGGTGGTGATAGTAAGAGGCAGAGCCTTTGGGGAGGTGATTGGGTCAGGAGGGTAGAACCCTCATGAATGGGATTACTCCCCAAAGAGCTGCCTAACCCCTTCCACCATGAGAGGGCACAGCAAGAAGTCAGCCGTCTATGAACCAAGAAGTGGCCTCTCATCTGACACCAAATCCTGCTGGCCCGCTGATGTGTGCTGTTTAAGCCATGCAGTCTACGGTATTCTTGTTACAGAAGCCCAAACGGACTAAGACAGCAGCCCCCATAGGTGTTTTTGGTTTGCTGTATGCAATGACTTCCTTTTTTTTTTTTTTTTTAAGTTTTAAATTAGTTTCCAATATGAAAATTAGAAGGTTTTACATGAAAATTCAGATTTCTAGTGTTATAGAAGCTCTAGCAACACAGACCAGCGTGACCCCTCCAGGCATGGATTTGAGAGCCTAGGACCTTATAAAACACTTTCTCATCAACTTTTGTCTCCTAGGCCTACTTTCCCGGGCTCTCATTTGTCTTCTCAGTCTCAGGGAGTGATCAGAGAAAGTCTGTTGAAAGCTCAGACATCCCCATGACTTTTGAGTGCAGAAAATGGCCTTTGCTTCTAGACCAGGAGCTGGGCGCATGCAACGACAGAAGATGTGATGCATCTTCCTTACGGCTTCTTTAGCCAATTACCACCCAGCCAGAAATGTGCTTTCAGAGTCAACCTGTTTTATTTATCTATTAATTTGGTGATGCCTTCCTATGCTCAGGACATCATGTTCTATCTTGCAGAACACGAAAATTGGCAAATAAGAGCCCTTGCCTGACCAACCCCTGTTCACCATTTAAGTCTTAGTGTTAATGTCCCTTCCTCCAGAAAGCCCTCCCTGATGCCTCTAACTAGGTTAAACTTCCTGGTGTACACTCTCGAATTATTTCTTCGTCACGTTTCACAAACTTGGCAATGTCTGTCTCTATCCCCCTTCTCTTAGTTTAATTATGATGTCTCCTTAATTGTTGTATCCCCAGTTCCTAACACAGTGCTTGATATCCAGTGGGCCCTTAATAGTGTGCTGAAAGAAAGAATAAATGAATGAGGACATGAATGAATGAATGAGTTAATGACAGATTTGCTGTTTATGCAACTAATTGTAATACAAGTGAGAAGTGCAGCAAATGTATTTATTGGTTAATTCATCATTTGTTAAACATTTTAAATATCAACCCTGAATACAAGGGAGTTAAGTGTCCGGTGTATTAACAGCTATAATTACTTAATAGCTATAATAATTACAAGTGGATAATTGTTTTCTACTAAAAGGGACAGTTGTCCTTTAAGGAATTCTGGTATAAAGTTCTTCATATAAATTAAGCTCCTGGAACACAGTAGGTACGCAACCCAATTCATTTATTACGATTGCTGAGATTTACAATATTGCATCTATTATCTTTACTGCTATATTATCAACACAGAATATGGTACACAGCGGTGTTTAATAAATATTGGGAAGCCAATTATTTAATTAATGATGAATTAGCAATATTAACATTAACTCAGAAAAAAGATGTCAGTCTGATCATTGTAAGGGCTGTTTAGGTGAGCCATAAAAGCCTGAGTGAATCCTGGGAGACTTAGGGTCAATGCTAGGAAGGTCAGTTTTCAGCTTGGGGAGAGGAGGAGGGGGAAGGAGAGGGACTTCAGGATCCCAAAGGCCTTGCTTCTCTTATCTAGTCTTCTGAGGGTCATGCCTAAGGCAACCCTGCCACAAAGGGCATCTTATCTCTGGCAGCACAGGAGGCTGAGATAAGGCCTCGAGGGAGTGGGACTGGCCCGGATGGGGCTCCTGATTAGAGCTGAACATTCTGAGGGCTGCAGGGGTCTGGGGCATGGCCCAGGTATTTCAGGCTGCTCCCCAGGAGAGTCTTTTTGTATTTCACAAAAAGAGGGGCTGGGGGGCTGGGCGGTAGGAGGAAGGGATAGGTTTTATGAGAGATGAAAAACACTAGATAAATAATGGGGAGAGACACACACAGCCACACGCTCAGATGCACAGAGAGATGCACAGCGGGCAGGACAAGGGAAAAGAGAGACCCAGAATCAGAGCAAGAGCCAGGACAGAAAAGAATCAGAGGCAGAGACTCACAGAGATACACGCAGCAATCGACCTGGGAAAAGGGAGAGACAGAAGAGAGACACAGAGAAGCAGAGACGCAGAGAGGCTCACCCAGAGAGATGACACGAAATACAGAGAGACAGAGGCGAGCGGTGCCGGGAGACACAGGTCGACTGAAGAAGGACAAACACAGAAAGACAGAGACAGAAACATAGAGGAGTAAAACAAAATAGATACAAATGCAGAAATAAATACAAAGACACAAAGCAAGAGATATGCAAAGTGACGGAGGAAGGAAACAAGGAGCGGGAGGGGGTGAACAGGTGAATCTGTGGGTCAGCTTTACTGGGAATAATTCTGTGCACCCACCAGAGGCTCTGATTCAGTAGTTCTGGGGGTGGCGGTGGGGGTGGCTAGACATCTTAAGTTTTAAAATCTCCCTAGGTGACTCTCATGTGCAGCCTGGACTAAGAATCACTGCTTAAAGCAAAGGTTTTGGTCAGTAGAGCTGTGTCAGAATTACTTGCGGGTATCCTGGACCCTTCTTGGGCTATGAATCAGATCTGCGAGTGTGGAGCCCAGGTAACTGTCTTTTGACATGTTCCTCTGGAAACTCTGAGGCATATTTCAGTTTGAGAACCACTTTCCTAAGCTGATGGCTTTGGGGAAGCCACATGCACACGTATCTCAGAGTATGCTTAGTGATGGTGTCCCTAAGTGCTGCATGTTAACTTATGTTAATAAGTCAATTTCCTGTCCCCTCCCAGAGATGGAGGAGCTGAAGGGTCTCACCCTTTAATCACAAGTTTGGTCTTACTGATGACCGCCCCCATCCTGAAACTATCTAGGGACCCCACCTGGAGTCAACTCATTATAATAGGTGTCTAAAAAAGGGTAGAAAGTTATGAATAACAAAAGCCACTCCTATCACTCAAGCAATTCGAAGGGGTTTAGAAGCTCTGTACCAGGAACCAGGTTCTGGTACATTTATATATATTATTATACCCCAGTACATAACAGTTACTGAGTGCTTGCAATCTTCTAAGTCTTGATAAGCACTGCACATGCTTTGTTCATTGGTTCCTTATAACTAGTCTTTGACAGGGATGTTTTTCTATTATTATGCCTTTTTTATAAATGAACATGCTGAGGCTCATAGAGATGTAGTATTTTGCCCAGAGTCACAAAACAAGCAAATGACAGAGCCAGGTCTCTTATCGTCTTAGATCTGAAAGGAATCTCAAAGATTAGTCCATATAACAACCTCACTCAATAGATGAGTACAGAGAGATTACATGCCTCACAGAGATCATAGAAGAAGTCATTGTTGTACCCTACTGCAAATTACTTTAAACAAATTGCAGTCATGACATAAACATAACTGTATATGTAGAAAATGCTAATGAATTCATACTAAAAATACCTTCTAGAATAAGTGAATTTAGCAAGGTCATGGGGCACAAGTCAATTTATAAAGATACAAATTTCATTTCTACTCATAATGAACAACTGGGAAACAAAGTTAGAAAAAGAATAGAATTGACAAAAGCATCAACAAATACAATAATTAGGAATAAACTGAATGAAAAAATGTACAAGATCTATACACTGAAAACTAAAGAAGAATGCTGAGAGAAATTTAAGATGACCCAAATAAATGAAATGATATACCACGTTCGTGGATCAGAAGACTCAAGGTTGTTAAGATGCCCATTCTCCCCAAACTGAATACAATCCCAATCAAAATCTCAGACTAAAGATATTGACAATCTAAATTCTAAAATTTTATGAAAAAGCAAAACACCTATGTATTAGTTTGCTGGGGCTGCTGTAAGTAAGTACCACACACTGGATGGCTTAAACAACGAAAATGTGTTATCTCACAGTTCTGGAGGCTAGAAGTACAAGACTGAGGTATGGGCACGTTTGGTTCCTTTTGAGGGCTGCAAGAGAAAATCTGTTCCATGACTCTCCCCTAGTTTCTTGCAGTATGCTGGCAATATTTGATGTTCCTTGGTTTGTAGAATTATCACCGTGATGTTTACCTTCATATTCACATGGTATTCTCTCTGCGTACATGTCTGTGTCCAAATTCCCCCTTTTAAAAGGACACAACTCATATTGGATTAGGACCCATACAACACACCTCATTTTAATTTGATAACCTCTGTAGAGAACCTATCTCTAAATCAAGTCATATTCTGAGGTACTACAGGTTAGGATTTTAGCACAGAATTTTGGGAGGACACATAACAACCTAGAATAGACGAGACGAACTTGAAGAACTTACATTACCTGATTATTATAAAATAACAGTAATCAAGATAGTGTGTGAGAGTGATAGAAAAAAGAGACAAATATATCAATGGGACAGAATAAAGATTCCAGAAATAAACCCACATGTTAGTAAACTGATTCTCTACAAAAGGCCAAAGCAATTCTATAGGAAAAGGGGTCTTTTTGACAAATTGTGCTGGAATAACCAGATACTCGTGAAAAAAGTAAATCTTAATCCCTGTATCATACCATGCCAAAAAAAAGTAATTCAAAATGAGGCATAGATCTAAACATAACAGTTAAAACTATAAAGCTTCTAGAAGAAAACATAGGAGAATGTGTTGTAATAGGCAAACATTTCTTAGCATATAGAAAGTACTAACCATAATATTTTCTTAAAATCCATAAATTAGATATCATAAAATTTAAAACCTGTTTGTTCAAAAGACACCAATAAGGAAATTAACGGGGAAGCTACAAACTGAGAGAAAATAGTCACAACAGACATATATCTTATAAAGTACTTGTATCTAGAATATAAAAACAACTTCTATAACTCAATAATAAAAGAATTTAATAAATGGTCAAAAATCTTAGACACTCCACAAAGGAAGATATACAAAAACAATTCACACATGAAAATGTATCCAATGGCATTAGTCATCAGGGAAATGCAAATTAAAACCAGACTGTGAAAACACCAAATGCCCATCAAAACCATTCCTTAAAGTGCTCGCTTCGGCAGCACATATACTAAAAAACATTTCTTAAATCTCTAAACAACATAAAATGTTGCCTAGGATGTGGAACAACCAAGAGTCTAAAACATTTCAAATCGAGATACAGAGTCTACAACCATTCTGAGAAAAGATCTGGAAATGTCTTATAAAATTAAACATACATCCACTGTGTAACTCAAAGAAACTCATTCCTAGCAAATGACCCAAGAGAATTGAAAATGTACATTTACACGGATTTGTATGTATTTTATTTCTAATAGCCCCAATCTGGAATCAAACCAGCTGTCTATTAATAGAAGAACAGAAAAATAAACTATGCTACACTCATACAATAGAACACTACACAGCAGTAAAAAGGGATAAACTGCTACTTCATGCAACAAAACGGATGATCCTCACTGACACAACAATGAGCAAGAGAAAACAGACACAGCACAACACATGCAGCATGATTCCATTTTTATATGAAGTTCAAAGACGGGCAAAATGAACCTAGAATGACAGAAGCTGGAAGGGCTGGTCAACACTGAGAGTGGAGTGTGGACTGGGAGGAGTCATCGAAGGGGCCTCCTACGATGCTGCAGGTGTTCTGCATCTTTATCTGGGCCTGACTGCGTGCTTAAGATTTATTTATATGCCCTAAGTACATTATCCTTCGACTAAAGAAATCGTAAAGATAGTGACACCTCTATTTCACACACTGTAAATAAATAAAATATGTACACACACACCCCAGAACTTTAGCATTATATAAAATAAATACCAAAATACCGAGATGTCATCCTGGTCATTATTTCCATCATTGTCCATGAAGGTGGCCATCTTGCAAGTAGCTGAGAACTGACAACAGTAACACTTATGACTTTGTTGGGAAATGTGTGGGACTTTGGCACCCAACCAGCTCACCAAGGTAACAGCGGTTTCCTAAATGAGACGAACCTGCCACCCTCATTAAAGGAAGTGGGACAACTGGAGTCCACCTGTGACAGGATTCGATATATATGCAAATGTGTCAGGAGGAAATGACTGCAAAGCCATGGCAGTAAAGTGCTCTCCATAAAGACGGCATAGCAGTAAACATGAAAACTACCTTTAACAAGTAAAAGGGTTTAAGTGCCAGGAAAACAATAGGGTGATTATTCACCATGGAAGAGCCTGCATTGGAATTTATTGGCGGTGAGACAAGGTTGGATGTGCCAAGGTATAGAATACAGCCTGGTACCTGCCTTCTCAGGAACAAGGTGATCAGCCAGGTAACAGGCATATGATACGGTAAGGTGCTATCTCCGATCTCATCATTTAAGGAGGAAGGCCATGATCAGAGACAAACTAGTTTCTAAATAAGAAAGCCAGATACAAGATCAGAAATTATTTTCTTTACTTAGAAATTAGTTCATTGATGCATACATTTACTAATTGCTATTTATTGAGCACTTACTATGCACTTGCTTTAGACAATTTATCGGAACATTTTCGGAGTCAGATTGCCAGGACTCAAATACTAGCCCTACAGCTTACTAGTAATCTATAACCTTGGGCAAATGATTTAAAATCTCTATGTCTCGATTTTCTCATAGTAAATGAGGCATAATAGGGTTAAGCATAATAAATGATATGTTATAGGGTTACGTTATGATTTAATATATATAAAGAATACTTAGAACAGCACCTGCTCTGTATAAATGACAACTTTTTTGTTAGTGATTCTACTCTCTTGGATTGTATAGTTTGTGGGGACAATTTATGCCGCAGGTCATCATTGACAATAGAACAATTAATGGAGCTTAATATTTACTGTGGTCAGGGAAAGAAACAAAGAGAATTCTGCCAAAAGCACTGTCATCCTAGTGTGACTGTGGACAGAGCCCAGCTGCACCCCTTGAGAAGCAATATTGGAGGCTTCACACTACAATGAGGAGGGGAATAGATTTCGTGAAATTACAAGTAAACATTCAAATAATGAAAATGAATAGTTTTTTCAAAAAATAGCGCTTGGACAACTGGGTAGCCACATGCAAAAGAATGAAGTGTGAGTTACCTCTCACCGTACACAAAAATAAACCCCAAATGTATCAAAGATCTAAAAGTAAGAACTAAAACTATAAAACTCTTAGAAGAAAATATAGGGGTAAATGGCCTTGGGTTTGGCAATGAATTCTTAAATATGACACAAAAAGCACAAACACCCAAAGAAAAACTAGATAAACAGGACCTCATCACATTAAAAAAACTTCCATGAAAGTGAAAAACAAGCCACATAATGGGAGAAACATATTTGCAAATCATTACCTAATAAGGAACAAGAAGTTTTATCTGAAAAAGTAAGAAAGTAATTTAAAAAAAAAACCCACACAATCAAAACTTGGGCGAAGGATCTGAATCGATCTTTCTCTACAAAAGACATGAAAATGGCCAATAAGCATGTGACAAGATGTTTGACATCATTAGTCATCAGGGAAATGCAAATCAAAACCACAATGAGATATCACGTCACAGGCACTGGGATGACTAGAATCAAAAAGTCAGGTGTAACACTACTACAAGGATGCGGAGAAATCAGATCCCTCATACACCACTGGTGGGAAAAGAAATGATAGAGCCACTTTGGAACACAGTTGGGCAATTCCTCAGATGGGTAAACGTAGAGGTACTGTATGACCCAGTAAGTCTACCCTAGGGATCCACCCAAGAGAAATAAAAATATATGTCCACACAAAAACGTGGACAAGAATGGTTATAGAAGGATTATTTACAATAGTCAGAATATGAAGCCAACCCAAATGTCCATCAACTGATAAATGGGTAAACGAAATGTAACATGTTCATACAAGGGAATATTATTTAGTCGTAAAAAGGAACAAAGTATTGACACATGCTACGACATGGAGGAACCTTGAAAACATTATACGAAGTGAAAGCCAGTCACAAAAGATCACGTATTATATGATTACACTTATATAAAATGACCAGAGAGAGCAGGCAAATCTATGAGACAAAAGGCAGATTAGCGGTTGTTCATACCTGGGGAGGTGGGAGGTTAGGGCGGTGATAGCTAGAGAGCGTGAGACTTCTATATGAGCTGATAAAAATATTCTAAAATGGACTGGGGTATGATTGTCCACATCTCTGAATACACTAAAAACCATCTAATGATATACTTTAAATGACTAAATTACAGGTATGTGATTTCTCAATAGAGCTCTTATTAAAATTTTTGAGGATATGCCAAAAAGAATTGAACCTAAAAGATAAAATAACCACGACTATTTTTTATTATTATTTATGCCTACAGCACCTGGTCTTCCTAGGTGGTCTCCCATCCAAGTACTAACCAGGCCCGACCCTACTTAGCTTCCAAGATCAGACATCGGGCTTGTTCAGGGTGGCATGGCCATAGACCATGGACCATGGCTCCATGGGGGCATGAACCCAAGACCTTCTGCATGTAAAGCAGACATGCTAACTGCTATACTATGGAACCACGGCCAATGACCATTCCTTATGTGTTTATCTTGTGCTGTGCACTGTGCCTTCGATACACACTTAGTAAGCATTTACTATGCACCAGGCACCTCTCTAGACTCTGAGATACAACACACTAAATAAATTTCCTGCCCTTATGCAACTTACTTCTGAGTGGAGAGAGGTAGACAATAAAATATCAAATATTAAAGTGGTGACAAATGTTAAAAAGGAAGCAGGGTAATCATATAGAAAATGACGGCATCTGCCATTTGTAGAGCATGAGTCATGGAAAGTTTTACTGATAAGCAGCAGGACTCCACGAATATTTAGTGCCAGGATCTGTCTCATTCCTGTGGGCAGGCTGGTCCTTAACCCCACAGCAACACAAGGACATCTTCTCGTCATACCCGAGTGTCCCAACATACAGAGTTGGACAATCTCAGTCTAGTCCACTGTTTGTAAACTGTAGGCTGCAAGCTATTTGTGGTGCCATGAAATTTATTTAGTGGACTGAAACCGGCAGTTTTAGGATGGGATAGGATTGGATGGAATAGGATGGAATGGGATGGAATGTAAAATATCCCAGGGAAATAGTTATGTGTGAGCCTGTGAATGTGAGAGCATGTGTGCATGCGTGCATGTGTGTGTGCGTGCGTGCCATGTACTGGTTGTCATATAAAATGTATTTCTTACCAAGGATCGTGTCAAAACATTTGAACCTAAATCTAGTCCATTTCCCACTCACACAGCCCCAGGGCAGCTCGCGCACACCTGCCCTAAAAGGCACCTTGGCTCTTGATTTGTCTGTTGCCTCCCGTGCTGGCTGTCAACAATTTAATTGATCCAAAAGATGAACTAGCCTGCAGCTATGGAACAAGAAAGGTCTTCTGTGTTAATTGTGACGCTTACTTTAAGCAAGGCAGGAGCTCCATGTGTGTGTTTGCATTTTAATGAGTGCTTACTTTTTTACTTTGTCTAGTCACCTCAGTCCCTAGTCTGCAGAAGAACCCCCAGACCCAGCCAAGGACATCTCTCTGGGTCCAGATATGCCAGGTAGGGGAAGGGCTGGTGGTTCCCTCTCAAAACAGTGCCAGGCCTCTCAAGAGTGGAATTACTGGGGTCGGACAGGTATACATTCCAATCTCGATGCTGTCACCTCTGAACTGTGTGACTCGGGACAAGTGAAACCACGCCTTGGAGCCTCGGTTTCCCCATCTGCAAAAAGAGGTAATGATAGTACCAAACTCGCAGGATTATTATGGGTTAATAATAATGACCATTTATACCTAACGCAGCGCTTACAGGGACTGTGCATCTTAACCCAGGTAATCCACACCACAACCCTGAGAGATGAAGGGTCTAAGTTCCCCACTTTACAGATGAGGAAACTGAGGCCAAAGAGTTTCAGTAACTTGCACGGTTACCCAGCTGGTAAATTTTGAGGGTTGAGCTTTCCACTTACTCTCTCTGCTCAGTTTTACCAATAGCCGCTTAATGAAAAAAGATTAGCAGCCGCTACGGAAAATGATATCTAAGAGATTATGGGAATCTTTAAGACTGCTTACCAAGAATTTGGGTGCTCTTTCCAGGCACATAATAGCATGGCTCTTTCCCACCCTCTTGAATTTAGGTAGGTTCATTCGCTTACGTTAGCTAATAAAACACGGATGGAGGGGATGTGTGCCACCTCTGGGCAAAGGTTTAAAAGAGAGCACGCAGTTCAGCATATTCCTCTTCTTCATTCTGTAGTGATCATGAAAATATGTCAACATGGAGCCACCATTAACGTGCTTTCCTGAAAAGCGAGGGTGAGCAAAGACGTCCCTGCCAATATTCCTTTGTCATAGTACAGGAAGGAAAAATGAAGTTTTCTTATGTTAAGACTCTGATATTTGGGGTTATCGTTACCATAGCAACACCTAGCCTATTTTGACTGATAATAATAGGTCCTTCCCAGTCTGACCTATTGTAGCTACCATTTATTGAACTCTGCGTGTTAGATTACGTTACATACTTCAATCATTTAAGCCTGGCCGTAACCCCAGACAGAAATCTTGTTAGCATACCTACTTGTAGGTGAGGAAACTGGGGCTCCAGTTTGCCCAAATTCACACAGCTAAAAAGTGGCATGGTCAGGACCCAAACCTAGACCAAAAATACTTGCCTTCCTCACTCATGAGAACTGAGCACGGTCATGTGCTGAAGTCAGCTTGTCCCAGCTCGTAAGAGCTGATTGTGGGCCTCTATTCCCAAGGTGCCGCTCAGGAACATCACACTGGTAATTTGAAATACACCACGGTGGGGATGTTTACACCATGGAAATTGGCAGATGGTACAAATCAGAGTTTTTCTTTTTGACTGAAGAGCCAATTTGCCCTTATACTACTGATTGGACCCATATGATCTGAGCCAGCCATACTGAGTTCTAACCCACTAAACTTGCCCAGAGAAAGGCCCAGAAGTTTATCCAGGACGCCTTGAAACTCCCCCAAAGTGTTTTAGTTGATGAGAAAGAACCCGTAGTGACACTAGCACCAAGTAGTGGAATCACAAGTTGAGCTGCTAAGAGCAAGAACAGAGAAGGCGCGCGGCAGGGTGGCTAACAAACAGGCTGCAAGAGGAAGAAAAACATCCAGGGGGGAGAGAAGGCCTTCCAGGAAGGAGAGCAGAGTCTTTAATCTGCGGCGCACACGTTTTGTTAAGTCTGCATAATTCATGAAACACAAGAACCTCCCGAGGACAGCTGCAGTTCAGGGCAGAAGATCAAGTTGACAAGTTTGGCTCTGGGGTAGAACAAGTGGGAAGCGGGGTGGGGGTTGGTTGCAGGAACTGACCTATATTTCTCTCTGTTTACACTGTAGCAGGAGCTGTCTCTGCTCATCCACCTCCCCAACCAGGCTTCCCCCGAAGACCAGTGTTCTCGGGGAGGCTTCTGGAACGTGGCACCCCAAGGATGGCTACCGCGTTGGGTTCCGGTGGCTGCTGCCACATTTTCAGACCATTATGTTCATTCTTGCAAAGACAGTGATAGTAACTCTGCCACTTACAGGTGGGGTGACCTTGGGCAAGTGATCTTACCTCTTTAAGCCTGAGTTTTTCTTCTGTAAAAGGAAGCTAAGAGCTCCTAATTCATAGGGCTGTAATGCACAGTGCCTGGCACGTAGTAAGTGCTTGATAAATGGTGGCCGTCAAACTTTTAATTACTACACGGAAGAATAATAGTAGAAATAATAATTGTAATATTGAACGGTTCCATGCACTATTCTGAAAGCTTTGCTTAAAATAAATACTTTAATCCTAATTGCGAGCTTCTGATAGGTACTAGTCTAGATGAGGAAGCTAAGACAAGAGAGGAAGCGTCACTTTCCCAAGGCACAGTGAACGGTGGGGCCAACCAGTTATTCGGCCCCTGATGAGTGACAGAGAGTTTATAAACACTACCTCTCATCTAGACCTGCACAACTTTGAGAGTTAGATCTGTTTGTTTCCATTCGAAAGATGAAGAGACTGAGGCTCTAAGAGTTAAGGTAGCTAACCCCAAGTCACTGAGCAAGCAAGCAGCAAAGTAGGAATTCAAGACGAGGTCTGTTTGTGCCTAAGCGCGTGTTTCATTCAACCATCTTTCATTCCCAGACATAAAGGCAGCTGCCCTTCTTCAGGCTACATAACATTCAACTGGCAGCTAAGATGTGCAAGATGCTAGACTTAAGCATTTTCCAGGTATCCTCTTATCACGACAGCTGCAGGAGGTGACAGAGTGGGAAACAGGCACAGAGAGGCTGGCCATTTATCCAAGGCCACACAGCTAGAAAGTGGTCGAGCTGGGATGTGAACCCAAGCTGTCCTGACTCCAGAGCCTCACTGCTTAACCACTGGCCTAAATTCTGTCAAGCTATAGTGTCTATTCAACAAATATCCTTGACTTGTTGAAGAAAAAGATATTCCTGACACTTGTTAAAGGATGGTAAGGCAGAAGTTTTTAGGGGAAGGGGGAGACTTCTGTTATAGATATAGGATTTTGCAATAGGGGAGAGAGACTGGGCTTGACTCCAAATGAGGAGGAGTGCAAATTTATAAGCCAAGGAGTAGGTTGGGGGTCAGTAGGGGTTACTGAGAGGAAACATTAGGAGTAAGGCGGGGATTCTAGCTGAGTGGACCTATTAGGTCTTGCTAAAGGCAGGCCAGGGTGGTCAGACATCACCTGGGCAATGAACCCAACAAGGTAGGAAGGTGATAAGATATCAAGGAAGGACAAGCTGGCTGAGCAGGATTCTTATTAAATGTAGAGAGGGACACAGAAGCCCAAAAGTCAGGGCCTAGTTGAGAAGAGAGTTCAGAGGAGACTGGCTAGAGTTTAGGCAAGGAGAATTGTCACCCGCCATGAAAATCTCGGGTCCTTCTATTCCCTTTGACCAATATCGGGCTAGGCTTGAGAGGGAGAGGAAGGAAGGCAGAGGGGAATTCAGGAGCTTGAGAGAGAAGGGCAGATAATTGAGGGAGGGGTGAAGCTGGGGCTAAAGATGATGGACAGAAAGCTAGACCAGTGGCCAGTGGGTTAGGCCAGCCCTCCCCCTTCCCTTGGTCTTCCTTCCTTCCCACTCCTCCACCCCCCACCACCCCCCGCAGAGAAATAATCCCAGGACTATTCCACGTGTGTCCTGGGAACTGCCAATTAAAGCAAGCCTGCGAAGATCTCTCTATCTCCTTAAGGACAGAGCAAATATCTCTGCGAATGCCTCCTGAAAAGGCAGCAGCTGGGACCTCAGCGGAGGAAGACCCTTTTGAGCTTCCCTGGCTAGAAAGATGGATTAACACAGAACCTTCTGAAATGAC
>NW_006433949.1:4780237-4781648 GCF_000325575.1 Pteropus alecto | reverse complement strand
TGGTCTTCCTTCCTTCCCACTCCTCCACCCCCCCCACCCCCCGCAGAGAAATAATCCCAGGACTATTCCACGTGTGTCCTGGGAACTGCCAATTAAAGCAAGCCTGCGAAGATCTCTCTATCTCCTTAAAGACAGAGCAAATATCTCTGCGAATGCCTCCTGAAAAGGCAGCAGCTGGGACCTCAGCGGAGGAAGACCCTTTTGAGCTTCCCTGGCTAGAAAGATGTATTAACACAGAACCTTCTGAAATGACAAAGGTTGCGGGCTGCCCGCTGGATGGATTTCCAGGCAGTCTGACAGAGGCAAGCCAGGAGCTGGAGGAACCCTCTATTAACATCTTCCTCACCTCCTTTGTGCAAGGTCGGCCTGGGGGTGACCCAGAAGCAGGGCCCACCCAGGGAGAAAATGTCACCTCTCCTGCGGTTGCTGAACTAAATTCCAATGTGAAAGGAAGTTGATTCTGCAGGAAGCTCCCGTCAGAACCCCCAGGCCTTTCCAGGCTGATGGTTTGTTACTGCTGCATCTCTGCCCTGCTTATGCCTCAAGCAATTCCCTGATGCCCACACAAAACCTTGAAGTTCCCTGAGTGGCCTACAAGACCCTGAGTAACCTGGTCCCTGTCCAGCTTCCTAGCCTTGAGTCACAGTTATCCTTGCATCATTCTAGAAATGCTGCCCCAGAATGCAGCTCCCAGCTCCCTGCCTTCCCCGCCTCCCCACTCCACCCTGTTCCTTCTCTCCCAGACTATGCTGGGGCTGTCCCTCTGCCCAGAATACCCTTTCCCTCTCCTCCGCTTTCACTGTGATGACCTTAGTCATCCTTCAACAGTCTCCTGAGACTCCCCAGCCTTTGCCTTCCTCCCTCAGTGCTGGGTGAGGAGCTGTATTAGTCCCCCAGGATGGCCGTAACTAATTACCACCACAAAGTGGTCACTTAAAACAACAGAAATTTATTCTCTCAAGGTTCTGGAGGCTAGAAGTCTGAAATCAAGGTGCCAGCAGGGCCTTGCTTCCTCAAAGTCAGGAGGGAGGAACCCTCCTTGCCTCTTCCAGCTTTCGGTGGCTCCAGGCCTTCCTTGAGGCAGCATCCTCCAATCTCTGCTTTGTCTTCCTCTGGCCTTCTCTCTGTCTCTTATACGGTCACCAGTGATTGGAGTTAGGGCCCACTCTAATCCCTTATGACCTTATTTAACCAATTACATCTGCGAAGACCCTATTTCCGATTAAGATCACATTCTGAGGTTTCCAGGTAGACATGAATTTTGGGGGACACTATGCCACCCAGTACAACCACTTTACAGATGGGACCAGTATTGCAGGCTGCAATGAGTCAGGAAGGCTTCAAAAGAAACTAGGTTTCTGAAGGTGACTGCTATTTGCACAGGCAGATTACTCCATTTGAGGAAAACACT
>NW_006433949.1:4761487-4780225 GCF_000325575.1 Pteropus alecto | reverse complement strand
GGGGGTTGGGGGGGGCGTAGGGGGAGAGTCAGTGACTTTTTAAAGCTTCCCTAGTAGGTTCGAGCCAGTGCCTGATAATGTCTTTTCTCAAGTTGCCAATGACCCCTCCCATTTACTTACCCTCCCTAAAATGATCTGCCAGCAGAGGAGAAAAACTCAACACCTTTTAACAGAACCCATCGGCTAATGAAACTGAAAGCAATAATCTGTCACTTTGAAAGAATGAGCTGACAGGTTTCTCAAGAAGCTTTCTATTCTCGTGATAACATTGGGCTAGTAAACTGCTTGCTTCTCTCATTTCTCTCTCTCATCTGTGCATTTCCAAATAATGAATATCAAGTCACCTTTGGAAATATTGAACACCCAGGTGGCCCATGCAACTGGAGAGCAGGCGCATCACTCATCCCAAGAGGCAAGAGAAAAACTGAAACCAGAAGCAGCGGAAGAGGTGGAGTCAGAGGCTTGGGGATTCGAATATCACCTCCGCCACTTACCGACTTGTTACTTTGTGACTCAAGCCTCAGTTTTCTCGACAGTAAAATGGCGATAACAGCGCACCTGTCTCCCTGGTTTCTTTTGGGATTAAGTGCATGGCATAGAGTGAGCAACAGGATAAATGCTACCTGGTGATCTTTTGAAAATAAAATGTTTTTTTTTTTAAATTATTTATTATTATTTATGCCTACAGCATCTGGTCTTCCTAGGTGGTCTCCCATCCAAGTACTAACCAGGCCCGACCCTGCTTAGCTTCCGAGATCAGACATCGGGCTCGTTCAGGGTGGCATGGCTGTAGACCACGGACCATGGCTCCACTGGGGTGTGGACCCAGGACCTTCTGCGTGTAAAGCAGACGTGCTGACCGCTACACTATGGAACCACGTCCATTAAACAAAATGTTCTGAGTAATCATCTTGTTGGTTTGTTATTGTAATTCTGAAACGTGATATGTTTGTATTATAAAATAAAGCAAATCGGCAACTAGTTTCTTGTCATTAGGAGTCAAGGTTTTTCAGTTTTAAAAAAATACCAGTATAAAATCAAAATGGAAACAATGCATCTTCAGTTTGAATTAGAAATATCAGTATAAATTCATGAGGCAGTTTCTCCTAAAAAAAAAAAAAAAAAAAAATTTGTGTCCTAACTGTCCTCTTAAAATGCCTAGGACCAATAACTAACTCAGGAGCAATGAGCACTTCTAGCACCCAGATTATGATCTTATGTACCATGTTCCCAGCCAATGAAATCGGGGCTCTGTGGAGAAATGACTGACTCCTGGCCTTGAGCAGAAAATGTACACAATGAACCTGAGAGCATTATCAGAGGGTAAGAAGCTACTGAGATGATACAGTCATTTCCAAAGGACTCAAGAGCCAACTTTAACAGTCTTTCACTAACCAAAGATGGGAAATTTGAGCATCAATAAAAATAAAAATGCAATGAATTTAAGCACATCGAATATGTTAAAATTCCACGAGTTCATAATAGTATTAACAACTAATTTATGTTTCATTTAATCCTCATTTCAGTGCTATGAAGGAAGAGCTAACTAGCCTCTATGTCACAGATGAAGAAACTGAGGCTCAGACAGGTGAAGTCTCTCACCCAACATGACACAGCTTGTAAAAGGGGGAGCTGGAACGCCAAACCAGGTCTGTGACATTGCGAAATTGCAGAAAGCATTTAATAAAGTTTAACTTTCCCTCCACCACCCCACCATAGCAGGGCTATGGGAAGGCAGATAAAAAAAATGGTAAGAATGGGGAACTATTAAAATTTCATCCTGCTGTCTCTTATTCCCTGGTTACAGGTAACAGATGCTGGCAGTTGAGTGTGTGGCATGATATATATGTGAAATGATAATGATCAACCAATTATAACCACTCTTGTGAAAATCCATGAGAGTCATAAAATGGTCTTTGGTTTTAAAGTGGTAACTGGCAAGATGTTTCTAAGGTACTTCCTGATTGATGTCTGTACCTTCCTGTCCCTTAGACAAAAGTTTTTTAAAGAGTGGTCTGAAAACCATTTTTGTCCCTACCTAGGCTACTGTGGGAAAAGGCAGGCTTATGAGCCCCATCTCAAACCTACTAAGTCAGTCTCTGGTGGGCAGGGCCCCGTAATCTTTTTAGCCAAGTTCCCTGGGAGGGATGTTAGAATATGAAAATCTGAGAGCCAATACCCAACATCTACCCACCCTCATCTGAAACGCCCTCCCCTGGGACGTCCCTGCCTCCATCTCCCCCGTTCAAGCTACATTACGGCCAGAGTGATCTTTCTAGAAGACAGATCTGAAGCGGCACCCCTGTTAAACCCTTCAGTGGCTCCCAGGGTCCTTAGGATAGAGTCTGAATATTTTCGTTCCTTAACGATCTCCAGCCTTGATTGCCACTGTTCCCACCCCCACACACGCTCTCCCTGTGCCTCCATGGAGAAGTCTCCACCTTCGTGTTCACGCACGCTTCTGCGACTCTTCCAGAATCACTCTGCCCACCACTCATTCTAACCCTGCCCTTCTCTGCCTCTCCAAATCCTACACATCCTTCAAACGCCTTTCTGGACTCATTTGCACTTAGCCTGCCTGGTGCTTCCGGCTAAGTCACCCCTTCCGATCCCATGATCTCTCTCTCATAGCACATCTCAAGATGTTCAGTCAATGGCAGGTTATGCGCCTGTCACCCACCCCCATGCCTCCTTGGAGAACACAGGCCGTGTTGTTTTCACTATGTGCTTCATCACCTGGTACCTAGAATACTGCTGCCTCACAGGGCTTATTAAATGAGTGAGTGAATTAAAGAATTCACCTCCTCGTATTCACCTCGTCATGGTACACACCTTGGCCTAGCCATCCGCTTGAGTCTTCCTACCCTCATTCACTCCCTCATCAGTAACGATTTTCTTACACGCCGCCCCATAAGGTCAGGGCTGTGACCTTGGAAAAGGTGAGAGGTGGGTGTTTTGTCTTAAAGATACCCCCCCTTAAATCTAAATAACAACTGGCCTTTTTATGGCACTTGACAGTTTGCAAGCTCATTCAGTAAGTATGAGCTCCTTACAGCAGCCTTGGGAGGCAGACGAGGTTAACCTTGGTACCCTCATGGTGGAAGTTCGTGTGTTTATGTGGATAACTCAGAGTGCCATCCTGTCCACACCCCCCATTCTGACAGCCTTTGCTGAAGAGTTGGCCACAAGTAGCCGATCATATTACGTGCTAGGAGCCTCCCCCCTTTAATCGATCTACAATTGATTAGATCGTGACCACACACTTCATTTAAGTGAGCCTATCAGGTTCTTTCTTGAGGATCTGAATCGAAAAAGAAAGAGGATTTCCTCAAAGGTCATTTTTGGCATTTTTTTAATCCTGCGAGCTGAGCCACTGTGCAGAGAACAGCAGAGAAGAGCTGCTAGGTGGTCTCGGAAAGAGGTAAAGAAAAAGAATGGTCTTGGCTTCTGCTCTCTGGTCAATGCCCCAAAAGAAACTATAGTGAGAATCAGCTGTGAGTCCTGTCCTTGCGTCTCAGGAGCCCCTTCACTGTCCTTTCCATAAAGCTCCCATCTCACTAATGTTCATGTCTGTCTGTATAGATTTCTGTTCCTTGTAAACAAACAAGCCTGACCCAGACAGGGATGCAAGCAGAAGGAAGAATGCTGGGCTGGGGATCAGAAGACTGTAGCTTTGCCACTAAGTGACAGCGTGACCTCAGGCTAAGTACTTCATCCCTCAAGACCTCAGTTTCTACTCCTCTAAAGACGTAGAAGTAGTGATGATACCTACCATACAGGATTAAATGAGTAATATAAAAAGAATTTTATAGCCATATGATTATTAAATGAAGTCCAATGGTGGGAGATTCAAGAATCATGGTAGGTGGCCAACGACAGAGCTACTAGGGAGAGACCCAGTGCTGTTCAGTCACGGTCACTTTGTATATATAAATAGCCTCTTAGGAGTGGAGCTGCCTGTGGATACTTCCTGGAGACAGGAGGATGGGTGGAAAGGCCCTACCCAGAGGTCATCAGCTTCCAAGAGACACCAGCCTGGAAAGTAAGCCCCAGTCACTTGAAGGAGGAAAAGAGCATTCCTTCTGGCTCCATCAAAGCATCAGTTTCTCTCTCTAGATCTGTGAGCTCCAAGGGTAGCAATGATGTCTGTCTTGCTAGATGGTGTCTGTCTTGCTAACAGCCCTATCTCCAGAGGGCACAGGGCCTGGCACCCTGCAGGTACTCATGGATGAATGAATATCTCCCTGTTTCTCCCCATTTCCCTATATCTGTCTCTACGTGTCTCTGTTGTCTTTCTTGGTTTTACTATCTCTGCTTCTCTAAGCCTTTTTCTGTGTGCTGTGTCTCTCTCTGCCTTTCCCTTTTCTGCCCCACCTTCTCTCTCTCTGTCTGTCTCTGCCTCTGTCTCTCCTTCTGTCTTTCTCTGTCCTGTCCGCTGTGTCTGCCAGGCTCTCTCCCTTGTCCTCTCTGTGTGTCCTCTCTGTGTCTCCTCCCCACCTCACCCCGCATACACTCACACCTGCCCCAAACCTCTCCCTCACACCAGCTCCCTTTGTCTTGGACCCTCTCTCGTTGCCTGGTAACCATGCTCCCCACCAGCCCCACAGAAACCATAGCAACGAGCAGCCAGACAACATGGTCATTCATTTCCCTTTTGTCCCTTGCATTGCACGTGGACGCTCCAATTACAGGTACTCGCAGGCGATGCCTTTGTCCTAGGCCCATGCACAGCGGAGCCAGCGCCCCCGCCCAGAAGATGCTGGGCACTGCATCACAAAGCGCCTTTGTGCCTCCTCCCTTCAACCCCAGGCAGTGCTCAAGGACAAGGGCTCAGGCATCCTACACAAGGGCAATGGGAAGGGGGAAAAGTCCAGTAGATGGACCAACAGACACACTGACCCAACAGCCCCTAGAAGAGAACCCACAGGCCAGGAGGGTGGGGAGGGGAGTGGCCCTGGCTCCCCACTGACCTGTCCATCCTCCAGTGGGTAGGTTATCCTCAAGTCACTAAATCTTGGCCTATTTTGTTTTCTGTAGCCCAGATCTTCCTCCTCCTTTGCACACCTAATTCCTACCACACCTTCAGAACCCAGCTCCAGTACCCCTTGCCTGCTCCTCCACTCCCTTCCCTGGCTACCACAGCTCCCTAGGTTGTGCTTCCACGTGTGCAATAATATATATATTTTCTTGAGTAGCATATTAGCTTCCTAGGACTGCTATAACAAATTACCACAAACTAGATGGTTTAATACATCGCAGCTGTTGTCTTACAGTTCTAAAGGCCAAGAGTATGAGATCAGGGAGTCAAAAGGGCCATTCTATTTCTGAAGGTTCTAGGGAAAGATTCTGCCTTGCCTCTTTCTTCCTAGCTTCTGGTAGCTGCCAGCTATCCATGGCATTCCTTGGCTTGTAGATGCATCACTCCAATGTCTGCCTCTGTTGTCACACGTCATTCTCTCTGTCTCTCTGTCCAAATTCTGCACATAAGGATAGCAGTCATTGGATTAGGGCCCACCCTAACCCAAGATGCACGCATCATAATTTGATTATATCTGCAAAGAAATCTATTTCTAAATAAAGTCACATTTGAAGGATCTGGGTGAACATAGATTTTTGGGGGGGACACTATTCAACCTAGTATGAATGGTTATTCCTCCTCTGGATTTATAAGTCCTGTTACCTTAGCGAAGGCACTTACTTTGCTCATTACTCACACTCCCAATGCCCAGTACAGTGCCTGGTCAGTTAAAGAGGTCTGTCAGTATTTACTGGATGAATAAATTATCAAGAGTTGCTTTACTTTAGTGAGACTTAGTACTCCTTATACATAAGAGGACAATAATAGCATCACTTCAAAGGATCATTGAGGAGGAATCAATGCTGGCAGGTAGAGAAGGCGCCAGCACTGGTAACCATGTGTATTAGTTTCCTCTGACTGCTATACGAATTGTCACAAACTTTGGGGCTAAAACCACAGAACTTTATTCTCTCCCAGTTCTGGAGGCCAGAAATTCAAAATCCAGGTGTCAGCAGGGCCACACTCCAGAGCTCCAGGAAATGTTCCTATGCGTGTAGCTCTCACTCCCATCTCTGCCTCCACCCTCACACGGCCTTCTCCTCTGTTCTGTGTCTTCTCTTCTTATGAGGATACTTGTGGTTGGATTTGAGGCCCACCCAGAAAACCCAGGATGATCTCATCTCGAGGCCCTTAATTACACCTGCAAAGACTCCCTTTCCAAATAAAGTCATACGCACTGGTTCTAAGGATTTGACGTGGACATGTCTTTAGTGGGGCCACCATTTAACCCACTACACTGTAGTTATTTTTTCTGTAATTAAGGTCCAAGCTCTGGTTGTGGACAACTTACTTATATTCAATCAACATTTATGTGGGTGAAGTAGGTAATAGTTCTGAAACATACTCATTTGTATTTAATTTTCACAATGACCCTGAGGAGGTAGTGTCTGTTATTCCTGTTTTAGAATTGGGACAAATGAGGCAGGAGAGGTGTAGTGATTTCCCCCAAGCCTCAAATTTGGGAATAGGCAGTGTCCCCAAATGCATCCTACTCTCCCGTCCTGCCAGTGTGTGCATCAGCCAGTCTCCTGTGAGTGCCTGTCTCCTGACCTTACTGGCTGGGGTCATCCGTCAGGTCCTTTCTGGATGGATGTGCCTTTTCAGGAAGCCTTTTCTGACCCCTGGGGCTGTGTCTGGACCCTTCTTCTGGTGTCTAAGGCATTATCACTCGGTGCCTATTTGTGTCTCCTTCCTCTGAACTGTGAACTCCTTGAGGGTTCAGACTGAGTCTAGTTCAGTGTTGCATCATCGCAGCTTACCATGCAGCCAGTCGCTGAGCAAGACGTCCATAAATACGTATTGAAGTGAAATGATATGTGTGACGGTATTGTCATGGACTTATTCAACTGAACCATGAATTATTATTATTATTATTACTTGTTTGAGACCTTAGTCCCATAGAAATCCTGATTTAGAGAATGCTAATGGATACTTACTCCTAGGATTCAAATAATTGCAAAGTTTTAAGACTGGATAATTGGTAAAATGCTAGTATCATTAACGGAAATCCAGGGGATCAACGGTGTAGACCAATGCTTATCAAACATTCATGTGCACGCGAGCCTCCTGGGACTTGTTAAAAATGCACATCCCGATGCAGTTGGTCTGTGGCAGGACTCGAGATTCTGCATCCACAAGTTCTGAGTTCTGAGATGACGCCAGTGCAGCTGGCCCTAGAGCCAAACTTGAGAAGCAAGGAAGCAGCTGATTTGAGCAGGAAGTCAAAGCTGATGAGTGAGAATTAGAAAAGCTGACTTTGAGTTGCTGAAGTGATTCACTGAAATGAATATTTCAATGGGACATTTGTAAACACAGGGCCAGGACTTGGAGCGAGAGATTGGGGTACAGCTTCTGATATGGCGCTTCATAGAGTATTGGTGAGCTTGTGTATGGGCAAGGGAAAAAACAAAGGTATTGGGGGAATACCCACCGTTGTAGGAAGAAGAAAGAGAGAAAGAGAGAAGGAGCAGATGGAGAGACAGAGAAACCAGAAAAGTGCAGAGTCACAGGACAGCCAGCTGCGGCAGAGGATATAAACAATGAACCAAGAACTCGTTAATGGAATTTATAATTTTGAAGGTCCAGTGAACTTGAAACAATGGTTTTACTAGAGTCTGGGGTGTGTCGCAGACGCTATTGATCCCTACTCCATATGCCCTGGGCCTGCCTGAAATTAACTGTCCGGGCGACCAATAATATCCCCATGCACAAGCTTCCCATCTTGAGTACCTGGGGTGTGTCTCTCCTCTCAGTCTGCAGATTTCCTCCAGCTACAGGAGAGTTTGCTTGGCCTCAAGTAGGCTTAACCCAGATATGTGGGTGAGTTAACACCCAGGGGGTGGAGGGGGCAAATCTGAGCCAGTCCAGTGTGGGGATGGATAAAGAGATACCCCACTTCCTCAGTTCTCTCAGAGGATGGTTCGGAGGCATAGTTCCCGAGTGGAAAGAAGCTCCAGTTGTAATCTTCTCAAACACCTTTTCTTGGTTTTTCTCTCTTCCCTACCTCACTTCTCCATTCCCTCACTCATGTTTCCTGAGATCACCTCCCTCACAAATTATTTGCACCTAAGTCTTTGTCTCATGATCAACCTGGAGGGGTTGGGGGCGGGGGGACAGGTTAGTAGCCATATCGTAAGGTCAATTACACAGAACAAGTTCATTAAGACAAGAAATGGAAGGGGTTTTAAGCCAGTCTTGCCCCTCATCTACTAGCCCAGTCAGGTATGGGCTGAGCCAGGCAAGTAATCTAGTGATTTCTCATGGAGAAGGGGAAGCTTTGGCCGGCAGGTCCACATAAGCACCCCCGCCTCCAACATCACCACCACCACCAACCCACTTTAACACTGGTCCACACACAAAAGACCAGACGTTGTCCCAGGAAATGGGCAAAGCTTGAGAAAGCGGTGAAGTTTGCCTTGTTCAGCTAACATCTCTGGAGAGAGTCTCTGGGTGCAGCTGAGGTTGCTGCTATATATAACGCACAAGCGCAACTAATAAAACTGATTGTAAAGCACTTTGCAGATCCAGAGAGCCACATAAATGCTAAATAAGAAAATTAATCTTAGCTACAAAGAACTCACGCTGTGAGATGGGAGTGGTTTTGAGACTGCCAGGGGAAGGGGAGCACGTGCCATCTCCCACTCACCTGTTCTGCCTTCACCAACCGCCCCCCACAGCCAGCGTACGTCTACACAATCCTAAGCAGCATGCGGGGGCTCACACATACACACAGCCACCCTCCCACCACACACGACCAACACATACGCCCCACATACACACCGCCGCACACCCATACGCACAGAGACACCTCCATGCATATACATCCGGATGCACCCTGACACCTACACACACGCCAATACATATCCCCCACCCACCCCACACATGTGCACCCAGAGACACCTTCATCGCCATGCAGATACACCCAGGCACACACACAGACATACATATACCCACATGTTCACACACATGCACAGTCTCTCACAGACGACCCATATTCTAAATGTCCCCCGACACACAGCGCTACTGTGGCGGTAGCTGACTAATTCACATGTGCAGACACTTGAGATATCTTCTCATATCCCCATGTTTTTGTTCCCACGGACCTACAGGCTTTCGTGTTTCATCTCTTAAACTTATCCACAGACACCCTCGACAGACACGAACACAGATGCCCTTTCGTGATCTGCACATACACATGTGCCCACGCATACTTTCACATACAGATCCACATATAGGCTTACATGTATGTGCACACACACACACGCACCTAAGACAGTTCCGCACAAAAGCACATGCACGACGTCCCCACAACCACTCGTACGTTCATCCACATGCCAATCGTGTATCCACGTGTCTACATACTCCCACGTGAAAACGAACAAACACACAGCGCCTGTGCATGCTTTTTGGTACACTTTGGCTTTCGCGTCTGTTAAAAAGTGTTTGAATAGTCCAGTAAGTCCAGGATCGTCCATAAAAATTCTTCGGGCTGCCAAAAAGTGTCCATGTAAGCCTAGATCTCCAAGCACGAGAAACCTTGACTCTGACAGCCATAAGAACCCTCCCCAGGAAGAAGGAAGCAGGCTGCCTAAGAGTCTGTACACAGTGGTAGCCATGACCCCAGTTTCTGATGTCGAGAGCAGGAAAAGATGCCCTTGTGTCCCCAGATTTTCTTCTTCTGGGTACCTTGGAGCTCACTCTTTATGCCCCTTGTCTGGTCCTCATTGCTGTAATGCCCTGTGGCAGATCTTGTAATATAGTGAACTGTGCCCTTCCAAAATTCATATGTTGACATCCTAAGCCCCCGTGGGATGGTATTTGGAGGTGGGGGCTCTGGGAGGTAACTGGGTTTAGAGGAGGTCATGAGGGTGGGGCCCCCATGATGTGATTAGTGTCTTTATAAGAAGAGACATCGGAGTGCTTGTTTTCAGTCTCCCCCACCCCTCCCATTCCCCTATCTCTCCTACCTTCTCCCCCACCTTCTCCCCGCCTCCCACATACCACGTGAGTACACAGTGAGAAAGTGCCCATCTACAAGCCAGGAAGAGAGACCTAATTAGAACTGACCATGCTGGCACCCTAATCTCAGACTTCCAGCCTCCGGAATTGTGAGAAAATAAAAGTCTGCTGTTTAAGCCACATGGTCTATGGTATTTGGTCACAGCAGCCTGAGAAGACCAAGACAACAGTATTTCCCGTGGGTACGCTCCACTGGAAAGTCACGGCCACGAGGGCAGAGATTTTTGTTAATTCCTGCAGCCCTACTAGCATGTAGGACAGTGTCTGGCACTTAGAGGTTGCCGAATAAAACAACTGTTGAATAAATGAATGAAGATACCGTTTGCACATCAGGATTAAAAACATGTTGAGGACACGGGCTTTATCTCAGACATCCTCGTACTTCCCACTGAACTTTCACAGCTCACGTTAACGTGAGAAAGAAGGAAGATGGCAAGGAGGGAGACTTGAAAGAAAATGAGAAGGAACAGAGAAAGAAAAATCGAAGGAAATAAGAAAGACAATGTAAAGGAAGAAAGGAAAGAGGAAAAGAAGGAAATAAACAACAGAGTTCGAATTCTTCTTTGCCGGCTGTGTGACCTGGGACATGTCACCGAGCCTCTCTGCGACTCAGTCATATATCACAGCCTGTGTGGGGGTGATGCCAGCTGCTGACACGAGATGTTAGGAGGCTAAGATGAGGTGATCTGTTCAAAGCCCCGCACAGTCTGTGCAGCGGTACACGTCCTGAAGAAACGGCAGAGCCGCCACGAGGATGATGCCCTGGCCCTGGCGGCGATGGCAAAGGACGGGAGGGGAAAGAGGAAGAGAAGGGGTGAAATGGCTCATTTAGAACCCGCCCCTTTCACAGACACTACTCCGTGGCACCACCCACCTCTGTCTGGCCATTAGAATTCCCTAGGGAGCTCTTTAAATTGCTGACGCTCAGGCTACACTCTGGACCACAGTACCTGGCACTTGGGAAAGGAATAAATTCTATCTGTGATCTTCCATGATTGTCACAGACACATGTTTTCATCTCCTTTCCAACAGCTGTAGAGGAAGAAGAGGTGTCTTCCTGGCAGGCCCCTGGGCACCCCACCCCCCACCCCTCAGAAACCCACTGCCGGCCTCCCAGCATTCACATTGGCTTAAATAAAATCAGGCACCTGAGTCTGTCCTGTTTGTCAAGCACAAACAGAAAGTCAAACATCAGATTTTTCATGGACGGAGAGCAGCCAGCTGAGCCCAGATGGGGACATGGATGCTCTTCACAAAAGACTCTCGCAAGACACAGAATTCACGTTCCAGACAGGCATGGACGCCTGGAGCCTTGATAAATCAGAGCGGCTGGTGGGACCTCTGCCGGGGCTGGGGAGGCAAGGAGTTAGGCTCTAGCTCACCCTCGACTCCATTTACCATGGTTCTGCTTTACAAAGGCCAGTGGGCGGCGGGGAGACCTGGAGTTCAGGGGACCAGACCAGGAGGGCGGGGAAGCACGTGGGGTTTTGGAGTCAGCCAGACTTAGGTTCCAATACCAGCACTGCCAATTTTCAGCTGAAATATATTGGATAAGCCTCTTCCATTCTCTAAAGCTCCAATTCCTCAGCTGTAAAACTGGCATAATAAAATATCTCCCTTATAAGGTGGTTCTGAAGATTAAAACTGACAAAGAAGGTTGTTTTGTAAAGTTCTCATCACTTAATAAGCACGTGATACCTGGCCCCAAATCTTAACGGCATGACCATTAACATTTATAAATTTTCTTTAACTACTCGGAGTGCCTGCACTTTTTCTCCGTCACATACATTAACCTATTTTTTCTGTTTCCTTCTCTTTTATTATATAACATTTTTTAAACCACATGTTCATTCAGCTGTGTCTCACCATTTTTGTCTTGTTCCCATATGAACACATACAAATAAAACAATTTTAATGAACGGAGAATTTCTTCTTTGCCCTTAAAGTTACTGGAATGACTGAATTCATGTAAAGCTCTGAATTATGAAATGCATTCTACTTAATGTTTTGTGCATGGACTATTTTTCCGCACACCGAGAAACGTTTGCTGAAAGAGTGACCTGTGCAGTTGGTATTGCCCTCCGTGCCTTGTCATAAGAATACGCATCTAACATGTCATGCCACCTTTAACATCTACGACCTGCTGATGAAACTGGTACCATTCGGATTCCAGTTTTTTAAGTAAATTGTTTTCTTGATATGCAACATATATTCATAAAAGTGCACATATCATATGTGCACAAGTCAATGAATTTTCACAAAGTGATCAGAGCTGTGGAACCAGCACTTGGATCAGATGTCCCAAGGCTAGCTGCTATTCTAATTAGTTTAGCTGGTTTTAAACTTTATTTAAATAGAATCATACAGTATTATTACAGGCAGAATAATGACCTCCCAAAGATGTCCACATCCTAATTCCCAGAATCTATGAACATGTTACCCGACATAGCAAAAGGGGTTTTGTGGACATGATTAAGTTCAGAACTTTGAGATGGAAGATTAGCCTGGATTTGGATCTCAGTTTTAAAGATGCAGCTGAGATTGGTTAAGTCTAAGGCCAAAAGTCGCCTATTAAGTGGTGAGGCTGGGATTTGAATCCAGGCAGCATCTAGAACCGATACTTTGAACCACGGCTTCATGTGGGAAAACTGAGGCTCTGAGAGACAAAGTGATTTGCCCGTGATCACATGGTCAAAGGTCAGAGCTGGGGTTTGAACTGGGCCTCTGCCCCCTGACTGCACTGCACTTCCTTGCTGAGCTGACATGCCACGGACATTTTCAGCCTGGATCTGTGATGCTGGAAGCTCCTGCTGATAACAAGCTCTTCCCAGTTTGCCTCTCTTGTGCCAGCTCCAGCTCCAGCTGCACAAGCCACTCACCAGGCACAGGGCAGCTCAGTTGACTCCTAAGTGTCGCCCTTTGGGGGAAAAGAAATGCCACCAGCTGCTGTCTGTGGTCTCCAGGCTCCTTCACACCAGCTTCGAATAGCAATGACCAGGCAGAAGGAAATGTCAGCTGGATTTTCTGCATGGAGCATAGGCTGTGCAAACTTCAGAAAGATAGGGCTGAATGTCATGGCTGCCTGGAAAAGTTCCCTCTGGAGTCAAAGGGATATCAGCCATGCCCTCTCTTCTAGGGGAGTAATGACGTTTAAGGCGGCCATAGGGTTAAATGCTAAGCCAGGACCTCCAAGATGATATGGGTTCAAAGGGACATTTTTACAAACTCTCTAACTCTCAAGAGGAGGAAAATGAACACCTACAGTAACACTAGCTGGTCTTTACTGAGCACGTACTATGCACTAGGCACTCTGCCAGGTGCTTTTGCATTGTTTTCTCTATAATCCTGACTATAGTCTAGAGACATAGACCATTATTAGGCCTCCTTTACTGAAAAAGCATGGAGATCGAGAAGGTTTGCTCAGGGCCACACAGCCAGAATTGGGGACCAGAGCTTTCTGACCCCAGAGATCGGGTGTCACCCACTATAGTTTACACCCTCCAGAGAGGAAAAGTTTTTTGTCCCAGTTAAGGGACAAAAGTTTAAGTCAGTGATAGGCTGAGACCACAACCCTAGTGTCCTAATACCAGATTTATTTCTTACACCATGAAGCCTACTCATAATGGACACAGACAGATAATGAGTCACAGAGCCAGAATTAATAATACAGTAGTCACAGCGTGGAAGTAGAGGACAGAGGGTAGCCCATAATGGCCATTCTTCCCTCCCCTTTTAACTCAGAAGTAAAGTCTAATTGGTCCCAGCCATTCCCATTCCCTTGCTAGGGATTAATCTGGGAAAGGGACATGGGGCTTAGTTTTTGGCCAATGGCTTCTGGAAATGTTTCCTTGCTCTTCAAGAAACATATTCAAGAAAAGGCCTCTCATCTTCCCTGGATGTTAAATCTTGATGTGACACCTGGAACCACAGCAGCCATGTTGTGACTTTGAGAGAAGCCAGACTGAAGGCAATTCCAATGAGCTTAGAGATGGAAAGAATCCAGGTTAGATGACACTGTTGAAATGCTGAATAACTAACCACAGAACCAAATGTCCTCCAGACTGCCCATTAGGGATGTTATGCAGGTCTGTATTATTTAAGTACATTGAGTGAAAGTTTTCTATTACTTACAGATAAAACCATGCTCACTAATAAAATGAATTTTAGATTCTGGTGTTGAACTGCATGGGTTCTAATCCCCACTCTACCACCAATTAGCCATGTGACCTTGGGCAAGTCTACTGACCCTTCTGAGCCTCGGTTTTCCTCCTCTGTACAATATGGTGGGTAATAATAATCCAGGGTCATTGTGGGGCTACAAGGAGATGATAAAAATCAAAGCCCTTTGAAAATAGCAAAGATTGAGCTGTTGCTGGATATTATTATTGTTATTGATTTTATAGACTCAGCGGGGCTAGAAGCCTGGGGCATCCCAGGGGGCCCGGAGCTTGCCCTTGTCTCTGGCAATGGACTCACGGAAGGGAGCAACTGCACATGCTCAGATAAGGCCACATTTGCATTCTCCCAGCCTCTCCTGCCCAGCGCTCTGCAAGTTGAGCCAGACAGCAGCCCTTCCTAGGGGAAGAGGGCCAGCAGTGAGCGTCTGATGGAGGGAAGGATGCTGAGGTGGGGGCTGAGAGGGGGCTGCACCCAGCCATGGAAGCTCTACCAGGGAAAGTCATATGTCAGTAACAGTATAATACTCTACTATCATATCTTGAGTCTTCTGGGTGGCCAGATGCTTGCTTTCAGCCTCTCATTCAACCCTCACGACAATTCTATAAAGTAGATTTATTCTTATTTTACGCATGAGGGAACTGAAGCACATAGAGGTTAACAAACAGATCCAAGCTTAAACAGCCAGGAGTGGAAGGGCCAGGTCTGTCCAATTCTAAAGCCATGCACACAACCAATACGCCATAGCCAAGCAAATGGGATGCCCTCAAGATGCACAGAAAGAAGAAAAAGCAAGAACAGTTCTGGGAAGAGCTGGACTCTCTATCCACTGACCTTTATCCACTGACTCTCTATCCACTGACCTCATACTTTTCATTTCCTTCTGTGTCAGCTCTCTCAGTAGGGGGTCTTCAAGGGAGACAACGCTGCTCTGAAAATGGCTTCAGAGAAGAAGCCTTTCTCTAAGAGCTGGGGATGAGCAAGAAGGAGCATTTGAGGGTGGGCTGGTTGTTCTCTGCTTGTGACACACCCCGGGCCAGATCCACCCTCTGCCATTCTCTGCACTTCTCTGTGCCTTGAGAAGCTGACTGTATGCGCAGCATCCATGGGGCCCCTCGTCCTCTAGCCTCCCAGTGGGGTTTGGTCAATGGGAGGCACCAGGAGAGGTTGAAAGCTAGAAGAAAGAGTTGGAGGTATTTCTCCCCTACTCCCTCCCAGTCTTGGTGCTGCAGTTCTGGCTGTGGCCAAGTCCTTCTATAACTGCAGCTCCTTCTGGCACCCCGTCCCTGGCTCCATCTTTCACCAGCATCTGGTAACCCTATTCCTCTCCTTGTGTATTCAAGCCTAGGGGTGGTACTGCCCCAGCTATGGCTAGTCTCTGGGTGTTTCAGTGTCCTTCATCAGTCTTCCTAACCTTGTCCATTTCCCTGTGAGTAGAATTTAACTTCATTAAATTTTCTTCAAACACCCAACTTTCTGTTTCCTCATGGAGCCCTGAGTACTGGGGGGTGTGTGTTGCAGGGGAGGCCAAATTATAATATATTCGCAAGGAGCTGGACTGTTTCAGCTATTCAGGTAAATTGCCCATGGGAGGAGCGTGAAGGAATTGCCAGCAGTTGGTGATACCCCATGTGATGCTGTCACAGCAGGCGAGCTTCGTGGCTAGGGCAGTGCTCCATTTGTAGAGGATTATGCCTTTGACAAGCCAAATTCCATCTGGCCTAGTCTGCCTGGCTCACAGAGAGCTTCAGAAGAGTGAAGAGGGAACACCCAGGTCTCGCACACACAAAGCTCCCTCTTTCCAGCTACGTGACACTTCCAAACTGACAGGGCATTTTCTCATGAAGTCACTCGGAGCCTCACAACTATCCTGTGAGGCAGACAAAGGCCACTTCCCCTCATTTTACGGAGGAGAAAATTAAAATCGAGAGAAAGTAAGGCATGCTTCTAAAGGCACACAGCTCTAGCGGGTCTCAAACCCCAGCCATGGTAATTCCGAGTCTGAGGCTCTTTCCTACGCACCTCACACTTCTAGCTGATGTACTTGCTGCCTCATAGCTGCAGGATCATTCAGCAAACCTGAGAAGCTGCCCTTCTCTCAGACTCGAAAATAAATAAATAAGTAAATAAGTGAATAAGAGCTGGTATGTGTCCATTGAGCACCTATTATGTACCAGGCATTGGGCAAAATCCTTTATATATACTTTATCTCTTAATCTTTGAAGGTGCTGCGAGGTAATTATGATTATTCCCATTTAAATGTGGACGAAGCTGGGGCTCAGAGAGGTTAGGTGATTTGCCCAAAGCTACATAGTTGGTAAGCGACAGACCCGAGATATGAAACTAGACTCATCTTATGTCTCCCATGCTTAACCACTGCACTAAACTGCCTCTACTCCAAAGGCTCCAAAAAGAGCATTGACATAATGGAGGAAAGGTATGCCTTCCCCTACGTCAACGCCTAGAGCATTGGAGTGAATGATTATTAGCAAGTGGAGTGAACTGCATGTTGAAACTTTTTCATCCTGTAGGCAGCACCCATAGCAAGACAAGCCTGCTCCTGGTGGTTTGTCTTAAGTTTTCTGGTTCTGCACAACGTTGCATTGAACTTGACCGGGGCGGTCGGGGGGAGGGTGAAGGAGTCAGGTTTTCATGGATGGAATAAATGACACCTCACACATCTCCAGCTTTTCCCATCTAAGGGTGTGTTTTAATATCCACTGGAGAGTTTCATCCTTATCAAAAACAAACAAACAAACAAACAAAACCTGTTGGGCATGCAGGATAAAAATTCTCTATCCTATCTTTCCTTAGAGAAAACTAAGGATACAAAGAAGTAAAGAGATTTGCCCGAGGTCACAGCTAGTAGAGGTGGATCCAGGATTCCAACTTACAAAGATTGGGCTAAAGCTTATGCTCATTCCACTATAATGTGCTGTTTGCCTTGGGATAGAAACTTGAGAGAAGTGACTTGCCCAAAGTCACACAGCTGGCATTAAACTCTATCGACACACCTTGCAGCATCCTGGCAGCCACCCAGGCTTCCACTTCTTCATCTCCTTCTCCTTTCCTAGCTGTTTTCCCCTCTTGAGACTTCTCCCACTCAAGTTCCCCCTCTGGAAGCACCCGGAACTAAGAGATATCTCCTGCACCATAGCCTTCTTGGAGAGAAATAAAGAAGGGGAGACTAGTAAGAAGGGAGAAAGCCATCACGGGCTTTATTTACATAAGCTGGTTATAGCATGGTTTCCTGGACTCCTGGCAGTATCTGCCTGCTCTCTGCCTGCAGGAAGGAGGTAGAACAGCTGTGTGCACATCTGCCAGAGGAATTCTTTAAAGAGCAGAGAAGATGCTATTTTTCTACCAGCAGTAGCAGCAGCAGGGCAAGTGCTGGAAGCTCATTTGGGGTTCATTTTCTTTCTGACTGAGGCTCATGTCTTTCGAACAGCTGTGCACACAGAGCAAAGCAAGCCCGTAAGGCAAGGAGGACTCTGAAGCAAGCCCAGGAGCCTCCCAGTCAAATTCATGTGAACTGACTATTCGCAGAGGTTGCTTACAAGCAGAAATAAAAGCTAAGGCTCACTGTGAGCTCCAGGCACTGTTCTAAGGGGTATGTGTACATACACACATATTTAATCCTCAAAATATATTTATAATTTTTCATCAGTCGTTCTCAAATTTTAGTGTGCACAAGAATCACCCAGGGCATTGTTTAAATTTCAGATTCCTGGACTCCTGCCCGATGAGTTCATGAGGGTTAGAGAGCCAGGAATCTGCAGTTAATAATCCCCTGCTTGATTCTTGTACAGGTGAGCGATAGACCAGCCTTTGAGAAAGACTGACAAAGAGATGCATTCATTCGCAAAATTTACGGGATCAAAAATTATATGCCCGTACCTGGAATAAGCACAGGGGAGATGAGGAAAAGTAATTATGATGCTGGCTACCATTACCTGAATGCCAACCATATTCCAGGGACCTTGCAGAATGCCTTATATTCACTAATGCTTAATTATGACAACAATCTCCTAAGTAAGGTAATATTATTACCTTTATGTTACATATAAGGAAACTGAAGTGATTCGTCCAAAGCCTCAGCTGCCTAAAGCCTTACAGATAGCAAGTAGAGGAATTGATCCGATTTGAATGTAGATCTGATTCCAGACAAGCTTGGTTCTTATCTTTGTGGAACTCCCAGACTAGGACTAGTGGAAGAGCCAAGGTGGGAACCTAAGTCACAGTGGCACGTAGAAAATAAAAAGAACCAGAGAGTAATATCTATATATACATATATAGTGTTGTGAAGCAAGAAGGGGCGTCCAGGGAAGGGAGTGGTTGGGGGATTCAGCACCTCGGACAGAGGTCCACTGCCCATGGGGCATTTCATCCCTGGATACCCAATAGATTGTAATTTGGTGGATCTGGTATAGAGGCCTAAATTAATTATTCCTTCCTTCTTTTCCTTC
>NW_006433949.1:4757411-4761355 GCF_000325575.1 Pteropus alecto | reverse complement strand
CCCTCCCTCCCTCCTTCCTTCCTGCCTTCCTATTCTCCACTAATGAATCTAATGTACATCTAGTTGATATAACACTGTGGCAGCTTACACGAGCCACTCTTACTGCAGAAATCAGCAGAGTTTCCAGGATCCTGATACTCCAGCCAGCCTGATGACATAAACAATGTCCCACATTTGGGGGATACAGGCAGAGTTCTCCCATTAAGTCAGGCTTAGCCCACCGGGGCAATTTCTAAATCAATTCCCCACCACAAGACAGACTTCTGCACTCTTCTCCACCAAAGCATCTTTGACAAATCCTATTCCCCTCCCTTCTTCTTTCTGATGAGTCCTCAGAGACTCCAACTAGTCTGTTCTGATTCATATTTATCAGCTTGGGGCTGCCTTCCCTTCCTACATCACTCTCACATTCTCCCCCAAGTTAATCGGGGAAGACGGATGGATGATGGCACCCTGCATAACCTAATTAAGATAAAAGCTTCCACTGATCTTCCTGCCAGAGAGACAAAAGATGGTGCCAACAACAACTTCTGGTGCCAATATGTCTGATACGTGCAGCCCCGTAGAGGAGCCGAGGGTCTTAGTAGCTGCCTTCAGAACTTAAGACGCCCAGTTACGCAAGCCTGCATGACCTGAAGAGCTGTGAAAGGTGGAACTGACCCTTCCTGAACCTTGTGTTTGCTGAAAACTCTTAGTCTCTGTATCCAGAATCGGGCTACTCCTCACCACCTCCATCTGATCCAAGACCCCATCATGTCTTGCCTGGAGTAGCCTCCTTGCTGGTCTCAATTCCATTCTTGCCCCTCTATAGCCAGTCTCAATCTAACAACATGGTCATGTTGTTATGCTCCTTTTGAAAAAAACTGACTTGGTAAATATTTCTTGAATAAAGGACTCAATCAATGAATGGATTGAACCGATGAATACAGGTGTACCACCTAGCTGGTCTCAGAGCCTCCAGCTAAGGCCCCTTCCCACCCCTATGACATCTCCTGTCCATTTGACCAAGGAGCAAAATGATGAACCATATGCACTAAGAATCTTTATTCATGTGGATTTCTTCCCAAAATTTTCAAGATATTTTCCCTATGTGATGTCTCATTTTATACCTCACTCCCATGGCAGCCTTTGAGTTTGTTGGAATGGAAGGCAATTGAGAATGAGTGAAAAAACTTTGGTCTGCAAGTTCAAGCTTTGGCACTGGTTTTGCTACCATTTGCCACTAACTTGCTGTGTGACCTTAGCATGGTCTCTCTGGCATTCTGAGGGCTAATTTCCTGGTCTTCAAAATTAAAGGGGTTAAACTGAATGGAAGATCAAGGATCCTCTTCTGGTGCTAAAAGTTTATGATTCCAATCCTCATGCAGGTAGGGAGAGAGGGCAGAAGAGGACCAATTCTACACATCGCAAATTTCCCAATGCTTCCTTAAATCCCACCTGTGGATCTCTGAGTACAGATAATCCTGCCAATAATAAGGGCTGTTTTACTATATACTCATCATGTTCCTGGGATTATGCAAGGAACTCTCCATACATTATCTTATTTATTTCTCACAACAATCTGTAACTCTGGGCTTGATATATCATTTATAAATGCCTTCAGCTGCCAGGAACAGGAATCCTGACTACCAATGGCTTAAGCCATAAGAACATTCTTAACAAGGAAATTGGACATTGAACTGTTGGTTCAGCATCTCAGTGTTATCAGAGATAGGGGTTCTTGCATTCTTCTCTGCCATCATCTTCACTGTGATGGTTTTTATTCACACGTTTGTTGCTTCATGGTCACAAGATGGCCACCATGGCTCAAGACATCATGACCCCACATGACAGCATTTAAAGAAGAAAGAAAAGGGAGCAAGAGATCTATCTTCAGGAACTACTCTATTTTATTGGAGAAAAATCATTCCCATAATCCTCTATGCCAACTTTATTATTTTTCTCATTGGCCAAAACTCAGCCGCATGGTCACCCTTAGCTGCAAGGGAGACTGGGAAAGTATCTGGCTTTTCCAACCTCTATAGTGAGAGGTGGGCATGAGAAAAAGAAGTAGAGCATGGCTATTGGCTAGGGAACCAATAATGTCTGCACACTCCTTATCCCCATTTGAAAATTTAAAAACTGAGGCTTAGAAGGTTAAATAACTCGTCCAAGGTCACAGAGGCAATAAGTGAGAGAATCATAGACATAATTATGCCCAACTCCAAAGCCTGTGCTCTTAACTACTATCAAATTCCATCCTAGGCATTGATTGAACCTTAAAAAGTTGAATGGTGAACAATTTAAAGGGAGTCACATTGACTAAAAGAGAACAAGGATTTCAAGTCAGGTTTGAGGATCCACTGATGAGAGAGACAGGAAATGGATCTCCTCTAGCAGGCAACAAGATTCTACCAGATACCTGGCAGGCTGGTGAAAACCAGGCAGCACTGTCCTGACACCCATGGCACCCTCCCACAACTACAAGTTTGGCTTCAAAGCCCTTGCCTTACCCTCCATTAGCATAGGATGCTGAGTCAGAAGATGACCATCCTGGGGAGGGAGACAAGAGCCCTGGGATGGGCTGGTCATTCCCAGGCCATGTGTCAAGGCGCCCTTAATAACATGATAAGTCTCTCCCAAGAAGGCCAGTGGTGATGGGCCTTTTAATGAAGGGTAATGGTATTCTGCATTTAAATATACTCAGCTACTTACTCATTACTGCCGTGCCCACAAGAAGGACAAGTAAATCAGAAGGGGAGGAAGATATGGACCACCAGGGAATCCCATGATTGCTGCAGCCAGTGCAGGTACCCGCTTAGTCCTCTTAGGCAGAGAACTGGACTACATGGAACATTTCCATCCTCACAGAAAGTCCTATTAGACAGTCCTAAAGTGGAGGGAGGGTAGAGGAGGGTTGGTTTCCCCATAGAAATTCAAGATGCTGGGACTTGAGAAAGGGTAGATGAATGTTGGGGAAGAAAAACAGATGCTCGCTGAGAGTCATCTTTAATTTGAGAGTTGCAGACTACTGAGACTGAAGAAAGCTAGAGACCTTCTCCCCAGGCGGGAAAAATTGCAAACAGTTACATAAACACAGAATTCTGCTTAGAGTTCCAGAGGGGTCATAGGCTCCCTGAAGCCAAACAATGAGCAATGACCCGGGTTCAGAATACCTCGGTGTTCAGGGAATTTTAGTAAGACAGTGGAGGTTGGAGGGAATAACTTAGAGAACTGGACGACATGGAACATTTCCATCCTCACAGAAAGTCCTATTAGACAGTCCTAAAGTGGAGGGAGGGTAGAGGAGGGTTGGTTTCCCCATAGAAATTCAAGATGCTGGGACTTGAGAAAGGGTAGATGAATGTTGGGGAAGAAAAACAGATGCTCGCTGAGAGTCATCTTTAATTTGAGAGTTGCAGACTACTGAGACTGAAGAAAGCTAGAGACCTTCTCCCCAGGCGGGAAAAATTGCAGTTACATAAACACAGAATTCTGCTTAGAGTTCCAGAGGGGTCATAGGCTCCCTGAAGCCAAACAATGAGCAATGACCCGGGTTCAGAATACCTCGGTGTTCAGGGAATTTTAGTAAGACAGTGGAGGTTGGAGGGAATAACTTTTAAAGGCTTTACTGCCTGAGTGCTGTCTCCAGGGCTTCCTTTATTCTCCACCCCAATGCCCTTAGTCTGGGAACAAGAAGAATTTGTCTCTACTCCTAATTATCTGGTAAGACACAAACGATGCAAATATTATGCTAAATGAGACCCCTTAAAATAGCAGAGAGCAAACCAGCGCAGAAGATGCCTTGTCATTTGCAATTTGCAAACGAGTTTGATGCCTTTCTTCCTCCTCTCCCCACTTCCCACCCCTGTTGTTGATGTTAATCTGAATTCCTGAAGGAGTCACCTTCCCCCCAGAAAGGTGTCCCTTGAGGGGAGGAGGAGAGGGAAATGGGGGGTTGGAAA
>NW_006433949.1:4733368-4756888 GCF_000325575.1 Pteropus alecto | reverse complement strand
AAGCGTTCCTGTTCTTTCTTACTAGATCCTCTTTACCTCTTCTTTTGACTCATGGAAGCACAACAGGTTTAGGGAGGTACTGAATTAAATTATCTCTGGCCTTGCTGTCAAACAAAGTCAAGTCTATTGCAATCCTATTAATTACATAAATGAACTGGAGAATTAGGTCTCTACTTGGAAAGTTTCTGAGCTAAGTCTTATTGTAATAGCAAAAATGAAAAAAACTATTGTCTTTTTAAAGTATACATGTGTGCACACACAGTGTGTGTATGTGTGTATATATCTACATATACACACATGCACATATACATATGTATGTATAAATATACATATGTATAGATGAAAGGAAGATTGGAAGGAAGGAGGGAGGGAAGGAAGGAAGGAAAAAAGGAAAGAAGGAAGGAAGGAAGGAAGGGAGGAAGGAAGGAAGGAAGGAAGGAAGGAAGGAAGGAAGGAAGGAAGAGAAAGAAAAGAAAGAAAAAGAGAGAGAGAGAGAAAGAAAGAAAGAAAAAAAGAAAGAAAGAAAGAGTGAGAGAGAGAGAGAAAGAAAGAAAGAAAGAAAGAAAGAAAGAAAGAAAGAAAGAAAGAAAGAAAGAAAGAAAGAAAGAAAGAAAGAAAGAAAGAAAGAAAGAAAGAGAAAATAGAACATGATAGTCTATAACCAATTTCCAGTTACTTGTCACCAGAAAAGAATCCTGGCTTGGGGAATCCTAGACAAAAGTAAGCAAAAGTAGCATATTTGGTTTTAGTTATTTTCATAAACTTCCTCGCCATAGGTAAAGAATGAAAAAGGAGATTCAACCTATCCAGTACTCTCTATTATTCTAAATTATTCTAAACAAGACCCTGGAAGGAAGGACCCCCATCAAGCCCCCTCCCAAAGGTGAATGGATAGTACCAATACCCAGTGAATGTCCTTCCCTATTCCTCAAAAACTGGAACATATGACTCAGCCTACGAATTGCTGAGTGACTTTAGCCAGTTAGCTTAACCTCTCTGGTCATCAGTTTCTTCCTCAGTAAATGGAGATCATAGCACCAGGATTCTGCACTGCTTTTTCTTCCTTCTGCATTTCCTTTTCTTCTCCAAATTACTTAGATCAGAGCCTTTTCCCTCTGCCTCTCTGAAAAGCACACCCACCTTTCCCCAGAGCATATAGCCCTTCCCCATCCCCCCAAGATCTGCCTGGCTTCACCACATCCTATTTTCTGCTCCAAGAGGAAAGAGGTCCATTTTGGTGTTGTGTGTTCAGTAAATGGGGGTGGTTAGACTTTGCATTATTACTGATTTTTACTGGTTACATCATCACCTATGATGACCCCTCCCATTGTGGGAAGCACAGGGCTAAAGCAGTGGTCTTCAGTCACGGCTGCTCATTGCATTTACCAGGGGAGATTTTAAAACGCCCAGGTTCAACAATCACCTCCTCCCGCCCTAAGATTCTAATAAAATTCCTTTGGGTGTGGCCTAGGCATTGGGTTTTTGTCATTCTGTTGTTTGTTGTTGTTATTGTTGCTTTAACTCAGGCAATCCTAATTTGCAGTTGTTTCAGGACCACTAAGGAAGAGAAAGTAGAACTAGTGAATAATCTACAGTGATAGGAGAAAGTCTTAAATCCACATTTTTAAGCTTTACCATAAGAAAAATCATAATATATTTAACCACAATTTCCTTGAAAAGCTTAACTTTTTTTGCTCCCCCCTAAATCATAAGCCAATGAGGAAGCCAAAGAGCCAACTTCTTAAAAAGAAACTGTAAAAAATATGGAAGACCAAGAAGAAAGTATGCATTCTCCCAATTACCTCCAAATTTTAAAACTCTGACCTACATAAAGAGCTCTTGCAAATCAATAAGCAATACTAAAAAGAAAAAAACCCTACAACTCCAGTGAAAGAAAATGAACCAAAGACATAAAAAACAATTCTCAGTAGAATAAATACATGTCTAATAAGCTTATAACAAATTTCAAAACTCAGCCTTTTCAGTAATCAAAGAAATGCAAACGGAAACAACAAGACATTGTCTTTTAAACCTATTAAATTAGCAAAGACAAAAAGAAAAACCTCTATTCTGGCCAGAGTAAAGGAAGCACTCTCAAACACTGCCTGTGGGATTATAAATTAGTTCAACCTTTCTAGAAAGCAATTTGGCAGGACAATCCCAATTATGTTAAAAATATATATGTACATGTAAGCATATGAAAAAATACTGGGAGGATATAAAACAAATGTTAACAGCAATTTTCTTTCTGTAATAAGATTAGGGTGATTTTTATTTTCTTTTTTATACTTTTCTGTATTTTCCAAATTTCCACAGTGAACATGAATTGCTTTCATAATGAGGGAAAAAGAAAAACAATGGAAAGAGACACATTTTTTAAAAACCTTGTTATGTTCTTTTGAAGTGTGTTTTTTACTGTTTCATTCCAGGATGCTTGGTTTTGCAACGCTAAGCTCTTTCTGAAGAGTTTTGTACTTTATCCTGAGAGAGTTGTCGAATAAAACGAACTGGTTATTTTAGTATGTCTAGCAAAAAAGAAAGCACACCTGCTCTGCACTCAGCAGACCTGTGTAGGTATTTTGTCTTTGCTCCTTGGCTGTGACCTTGGGTGAATTATTCAATCTCACTGAGGTTTAGATCCCATATCTTTAAAGGAAGACATATAATCATTCTTGCCTCATAGGATTGAAAAAGATGGCTTATGTAAAGTGCCTGGGACGATGCCAGGTGTATAGGAGGTGCTCAGTAAATGGTAATTAGTACAGATGGTCGAGAAAAGGCATAAAATCCTCATAACTAGGAAGCAGTCATCCAGAGGTCGTGAAAAGTTGACATAAGTGGAGTCATTTTAATATGGAGCCAGAGCAGCTATTCCAGAGAATCTGCTTTGCACATTTTTCTCCTTGAACCTTTGGAATGTTTGAACTGGGAAAAATAACTCTGGACTGGGCCAAACCAACTTTGTCTTACAACTGTTTGCAAAGATAACAAAAAAGCAGACATCCTGACCAAAAGGACTGATGATTATGGACTCTCTTTCTGAAGACAGAATCAGTAACCAGCCATGTATAGCTAAAGAGTGACTCAGCTTTAACATCGGTAGAATTTTATTTCTTCTATTCACATAATGTTTCCCTTTCTTTTCTTATAAAAACCCCTGCTCTCACCCTGTAAATTGGGACACTATCTGGATTTCTGCCTGAATCTGTGTTGCCAGAATTGCAATTCTTTTTGATCCCAAATAAATGGTTGTTACCTCTCATTTTGGCTTTTTATTTTTAGGTTGATGAGGAAAAATCCATCCCACTTGGAGAAAATTGTGCTGATATGTATACCTCATGTCATTATTCCCATTTTACACAAGGGGGCTTTGGAAGCTCTGAGAAAGGAAGCATACTTTGCTCAAGATCCATCCAGGAGTTCAAAGTTAGGGGATGAACAAGCAGCAAAGTCCAGCTTTCCTTACTCTTGGAATAACGTTCCACTGCTGCCTCTATGGCCTGGAATGACATGTGGTCCATCTTCCCTTTTCCCAGAAACGTGACAACGTCTCCTGCCACCTCCTACCAATGTGATCCTTTAGTATTCACCACAGCACGTTAATAATGGGAAAATTTTAAAGTTACCCAAATGTCTACGAGCTCCCTGAGGACAGGAACTGTGTCCAGTTTGCAATCTCATTTTCGTATCCCTAGTTTCTTTTTCAGCTCAGAGTTGAGCTAGAACTAGAAAGGAAAAAAGAGGGATTCAAATGATCCCTGGGTCCTGCTTATTGGCCAATCCAAATAGGTGATGTAAATTTCCTCTAACTACTATCAAGCAGAACTGAGAGATAAAATCAGCTACTGGATAAACATCAGGGGCAGATTGTAGAGGAATTTTTAGGTCACAGTGAGGACTTTGGCTTTTAATTGGAGGGAAGGGATTTTGCCTTTTTGTTCACTGATGTGTCTTTCACATCTAGAACACTGCCTGGCACATAGTAGGCACTCAATAAACAGTGGTAAAAGTAAGTAAATAAATATTTCAGATGCAGCCAACAAAAATCCCTGCCATAGGAAGATATTTATGATATACATACTACTTAGTTGTTTTTTTTAAAGGCAGAATAGATAAGTGTATAAAAGTAGGCAATCAAATTGTTTTCAGTAGTTAGTTTGGAGTAATGAATTTGGGTCCCATTTTTTTTCTATTTTTATAACTATTTCCAAATTTAAAAAAAAAAGAGTTTGTGATATTTGTATAAGAAAGGAGAAAAATTAATTAATAAATTGATGAAGAAGTAGGAAGGAAGAAAGGAAGGAACTAGGAAGGAGAGAGATTAATTCAGGATGTCTCCTCCCTCCATCCTTCATCTCTTACACACACACACACACGCCCACCCGCCCCTAGAAACCCTCCTTTCTTTCCTTGGCCCTGCCCTTGGCTGCATTCCAGGTTCTCTCTGCTCTTGGCAGCTCCTTCACATCCTCCCAGAAGCTAATGCCCAGCAGCCCCCTCTCGCCCCAGCCACAGTGGAGGATGCATTCAGACCATAAACAAAGGCTATTAGCAAGGGCCTGCTGCCTGCCTTCTCTAATTGCCCACACTCCTGAAAAGAAATAAAGGATGGCTCTTCCTGAGGAAAATAAAAACATCTCAGCCATTAGCTCCACATGTACTCAGAACAGGCCTCCCTGAGGAATACCCAGGAATTATCAGACATGGAAATCACGTGACCAGAAAGGCCACTGCTCCAGGCAGGATGAGGCTATAGCTGACCAGAATGGCTCCTTGCCTGGCTCTCTCAGGGCTGACCATGCATCTGTAATGTAAATCAGCCTCTAGAAAGAACTATGGTCAAATCCCATTTCTACTGTTCTCTAGCTGGGTGGCCTTGGGCAAATGACACTGCCTCTCTGAGCCTCAATTATAAAATGAGAGCGGTGACAGCACCAACCTCAGAAGGTTATTGTGGGAGTTATGTGAGAAAAGCACCCAGGAAGAGCTACTGATTGTTGTTATCTATGAGCATCTTTTCTCTCTGCCTGTGTGCCCTTCCCCCACCCCTTCTATATCTCACTGACATCTATTCATTCTGCGAGATCCAGAGAGGTAAAGATGTGACCTCTCCCATGACGCCTCTCTGACTCATTTAGGCTGAACTGGGTGCCCTTGCCATGTGCTCCTAGTTTAGGAACTACGTACCTGTGTAAGTCAGGGATCATTGGCTGCGAGTGAGAGAGACAACCTCTGGCTAACTTCAGCAGCAAGGGAGTTTATTGGAAGGATGTCAGAGCTCAAGAAATCAATGTGAGGTGGGAGAACGAGCCTTGGGGAAGAACCAAGGATGCTCCAGGGAGCCAGGAAGTAGAATCTAGGCATGACACCACTTCTGGGATGGAAATAGAACCTTGACCCTCTCAGGCACCTTATCCTTCTGCTCAGAATTAAATTCCAGGGAGGAGATGATGGAGGGCGGAGGCCTACCCCTGGGCCATGGTACAGCTGAGCCTCCAATTATGATCTCTAGTACATTACTCAGTATCTCACACAGTTTGCTGAATGAATGAATAATGGGGAAACCATAGCTTTCAAGGCAAGTAGTGCTAAGGACTCCAACTAAGGCACAAGGAACGATCATGGGAGGCAGTGCGGAGCAGTGGTTAGAAACACGGACTTAGTTGTCCGACAGAGCTGAGTTCAAGTTCTAACTGCATCATTTTTGACTTAACTATCTTTGACTTTAAAGAAATTGTTTTCTAGGCTTCAGTTCCTTTATCTATGAAATAGTGATAATTATAATAGACTTTTTGTAAGTTTGTTGTAAGGATCCAAGAAGATTTTTGTAAAGAACTGATACAATGCCTAGGACATAATAAGTGCCCGATAAACCACACTGTTAATACTCTTCTGTTTTTATCACTGTTGTTATTACGGCAGGAAGTGAGAGGGAGGGAAGGGATCTGCTGACTGAAAATGAGAGCCATATGGAGAAAGAGCCACTGGAGTATGTGTGGGCCCTGTGAGGGACCCCTGGATGAACATGGTGGGGACCCTGCCCTGGAGAAGCTCAGCGTTGAGTGAGAGAAACCAATAAATTCTCACTCAAGATAAAGTGTGAGACTCATATTTTTTTTTAAATGAAGAGAAATGAAACTAACATATGATGAAAAACTTATGCAGCCAGTAAAACCAGATAGATGCAGGAAGAAGCAAAACCAAATGTCATCAAGGACTGACTGATTCAACTTGCTAGGTGCTGGGAGGAGCGATGAAATACCCAAGCTCTGGGGGAGCGAGGAGACTCTGCCCCAGAAGTCTTCTGAGGTTGAAACTTGAGCTGAGGTTTAGGATAAGTTTGGAGAGGTCGAGAAGAAGGAGGAAACTCCAGGCAGGGGGTACTACTCAGGCAAAGGCACAGAAGTGGAATGTCAAGCCTTAGGAGACTGTCTTAGTCTGCTCACAGTGCTCTCACAAATATCGTGTACCAAACAGACTGGATGGCTTCAACAACAGACATTTCTACAGGTCTGGAGGCTGGGAAACCCAAGGTCAAAATATTGGTAGACTCAGTTCCTGGCAAAGGCTCTCTTCCTGCCTTGCAAATGGCTGCCTTTTTGTGGTGTCCTCGCAAGGTGGAGAGAGAATGAGCTCCTGTCTTCGCCTCTTCTTTTAAAGACATTAATCCCATCATAAGGGCTTCATGCTCATGACCTCATCTAAACTCAATTACCTCCCCAGGATCCTACCTCCCCAAAACATCACATTGGGGGTTAGGGCTTCAACATATGGATATGAGCAGAAAGGAGACACAGATATTCAGTCCATACTATAGACCTAGATGGTGAGTAAGGGCAGCAACAAAGAGAGACTGATTTTGCAGGTGGCTTACATTTTTGGCACGTCCTGTCTTCTCTCTAGATCTTTATGGCTTTAATTCTAGCTCAGACGGGGAACCCAAACCTGGTCTTGCATAAGAAGTAGCTGCTGAAGTTTCCTTTTGCAATGCAGAATCCCAAAAGGAAAGTCCTTACCCATTAAAAGGAAACTCTATGCCCCATTCTCCCCTCCCCCACAGCCCCTGACAATCACTAATCTGCTTTCTGTCTCTATGGATTTACCTACTCTAGTTATTTCATGTAAATGAAATCATACAATATGTGTCCTTTTGTGTCTTTCTTCTTTCACTCGGCATAATGTTTTTAAGGTTCATTCATGTTGTAGTGGGTGTCAGTACTTCATTACTTTTTATGGCTGAATAATATTGCATTGTGTAGACAGACCACATTTTGTTTATCCATTCATCAGTTGAACATTTGGCTTGTTTTCGCCTTTTAGCCATTATAAATAATGCTGTCCCCAGGTGATTTTGATTTCACTGATTTGAAGAGTTGCCATTTGGTTACTGGTGCCGAGGTGACAATCACTTAAAAAAAAAAAAAAAAAACCCCACAAGTTCTCAAACTTCAGCGTGCCTCCTTCAGAACCACCTGGGGATCTTGCTATCAGTACAAATGCCAGAGCCTCACCTCCAGATATTCTGAATGGGTAGCTTCAGGTGGGGCCTGGAAATCTCCATTTCCAATGAGGCCCCTGCCCCTAATCCAGAGGAATTCTGATGCCAGTGGCCTACCCACCATTCTGTAAGAAATAGTGATTTAAAAGAAGTAAGTCATCCATGGTTGCTTGACTTATGGGTAATTTTTTCCCCGTTTTTAAACATCTGACAATATTTGTCAAATATTCAATAGTGTTTTACTTTTCTATTCAGAATTATTTAAAGTATTAATACATTAAAAAAAAAAAAAAAAAGGAAAAGGCCCTGATGCCTCACCTGATTCCCAGCCTCTGCACCCCTCCAGCACCCATCAGCCAGGACTTCGTGACCCACCTCCTGTGCTCCCCCAAGCCCAGGCTCTTTCTAAACACACACACACACACACACACACACACACACACACACACACACACACATTAAGAAAGCCAACGTCTGATTTTTATGCATGGGACACTTTTGCCTATGGCGTGTCATACGATTTGCTTACTTACTGTGTGCTTTTTGGAACATCTGAAGAAATCAAAGCTGGGGGCTGGATCTCTGTTTTCCTACAGATAATGATATTCTTCCACCACCTAAGTTAATAGATTGAGGCTTGCAGGCATTTAGGAGTGCTGTCTTTAATATGGTTCTGGAATATTTGCCCTATAAATTCTTAAGAACAGACTTCTAGATTGGCTATTACCAGCATTATGGGCTATTAATAAATCAGTTACAGCCACGTATTTTTTAAAAATTGCATTTTCCCTCTGTGTTCACATTCTAAGCAGCTAAAAATTGGTGAGAGACAGGTCACCATGCTGGATGAACGCTGTGATTTCCTTAAGAGAGATGGCAGGGGAGCGGGGCTGACAGCTGGGTCTGGAAAGGCAAACAGGGTGGAGCAAGGAAGAAAGAGAAGCAAAGGGCCCCCCGCCAGCCTGGCGGTGCTGAGATATTTTAGAGCCACAATCCATCTCCCAGTGTCCTCAGGCAGCAAGGCTGAGCCTGCTAGTGTCCCCGTGATTTCTGTGCTATAAATCCCCCCACAGTATCTCTCTGCTCAAGCTGCTCAGTGTTAACTTCGCATTTAGTGATATGCTGCCTGCTACGGATGGTAATCCGAGCATCGAGGGATTCTCCAGCTAGTTCTACAGCTCCATAGCCCCTTCCCTCGGCAGGCGGAAGAATCCAGACCCCCTTCAAGGCTCCCGTCCCAACCTAGAAGCTAGGGAGTCCCCAGAGGGTGACATCTCATTTGTATTTGGTACTAAAGGCAGCTGCTGTTTTTTCCACCCCCAGTGCCACTGCCCTGGTTCCCCTGACTGGCACTAACCTTCCCATCAATCGCTGTGTATGATTTACCCCGCGCTTTACTCCACAGGAGGACCCTATAACACGGGTGTTCGGGACCACAATGTGGCCTCGCTAGGCATTTTTATACATATAGCATTTTCCCCTAAACAGCGCCAAGTCCAGGATGACAAAAGTAACAGCTACACTTTTTTTTTTTTTTCCAGAACTTCTCTCCTCCAAACCCCAGGACTAAACTGGGACTGTGTTGCTATGCCCATTGAACTTTTTCCTGACAGGCAGATTCACTTGAATTGATCCCTTTGTCATTTTACAACCTCTTCTTATTGAGCCTCCTTCCCCTCACCGCACTGCTGTGCATTCATGCTTATTGTGTCTGAACACCAGCCACTGAGGCTGGTGGAACGTTTTTGTTTTTTTCGTTTTTTGTTTTTCCCTCCAGAAGCCTCCAGTGCAAATCAGAAATCAGTTGATGCAAATAGAGAGAAGAGCAGTTTCTGGCATCACAGATCCTGTGTGATGTAAGAAGGCATTGCTAAATGTTATAACAAACCAACTCCAGTTCTCAGTGGCCTAACACAATCAAGGTCTATTTCCCACCAACCTCACGGTCTGATGCAGACCAAGAGGCTTTCCTGGTAGCTCTTTTCTGAGTGATGACTCGGGGATCCAGGCTCCTTTCACCATGAGCCACCGTAGTCTTTAATCCGTGACCTCCACAGTCTCTGTAGAAGTGAGAAGAGAAAGAACGAGCATGGAGGAACCTTCAAAGAGACACCCATGTTTCATTGGCTAAAACCCAGTCACGTGGTTCTAATTTAACTGCAAAGGAAGCTGGGAAATGTGTTCTTCCTATGAGCCCAAGAAGAGGAAATGCGATTGTTAAGCTTCTCGGCAGTCTCTGCCATATACCCAGTCTCCACTTTGGCTCAGCTGGGAATCCAGGCACCTATGGATTCTCAAAGATGTTGTTTACCTAATGAGATTATAAACTTCCTAAAAGGAGATTACTATTCTCTTAAGTCTCCCCAAGCCCAGGGGCAGTGCTTAGTATACAACTGATGTTCTTCAATAGCCACAGAATTCTAGAAGCAAAGGAAATCTTCAGAGGTCATTGGGCCAATCTTATGCCTTCAATTCCTGAAAATGTCCGGAGCCAGGTATCGCTTTAAAAGATATCAAGTGCCTTCATAAACATTATTTCAGAACATCTAATAACCTCTCCAAGAGGTAAAGAGGATCAGAATTCTCATCTCCCGATAGAGATGAGGAAACCGAAGCGCAGTCTAAAAGATAAAAATAATGATATTGAGTAATAATTTTTGAACAATAAGATGCTTAATTTTATGTGTCAACTTGACTGGGCCATGAGGCGCTCAGATATTTGGTTAAGCAATATTCTAGGTATGTCTGTAAGGGTGTTTCTGCATGAGGTTAACATTTAATCAATAAACTAAGTAAAACGGATTGCCCTCCCCAGTGTGGGTGGACCCCGCCCGATCCACTGGAGGCCTGAACAGAACATAAAGGTTGGCCCTCTCATGAGTAAGAAGGAACTCCTTCAGACCGCCTTCCAGATGGGACGCTAGTTCTCTCCTGCCTTTGGACTGACTGTTGGCTTTTCCTGCATAAGACACCCAGTCTTTGGACTGCAGCTGCATGTCGGCTCTCCTGGGTCTCTGGCTGGCCGATGGCAAATCTTGGGACATCTCAGCCTCCATAATCATGTGAGCCAATGTCTCATAATAAATCTCTTTATGTCTATCTAAAGAACCCTGACTAACGCAAACACCTACTCTGCGTTATGTGCTAAAAGATATATATTATCCCATTCAAAACTCACTACAGTCATACGAGATTATTTTTATAATTATCCCCAAGGCCACACAATAAACAGTGTGGGATTTGAGCCAAATCAGGAGATTCTAGAGCCCTTGCTGATAACTGCTACACTAAAAAAATATACAGAGAAAAAGTTGTCTTTTTTTTTTAATGATCCTGCTCCACCAAACATCCCAAATCCTCCCAATAGAACTCCCACTACAAGTGTCTGAGCCTCGGGTGGGGGCAGTTAATGATTATCCTATGTGCTCGTGGCAGGGGCACCTTAAGGAAAGATGCGCTACCATCCTAGGATGCAAGACCTTGTCCATTCACATCTCACCCCTGCAACATGCCTGGGCACTCAGCTGGCTACCTGCCATTAATGTCCCCAGGCTTCTCACCGCCACAGTCATCATCTCTGCTAGATGCCACACAGCCCTGGAGACCATTCAAGGCAATATCTCTAGCTCAGCCCTATGAGGCTGGGTGCCCGTAGGGGGCAGCCCCTACACATCCTGTCACAACCTCCCACCCAGAATAGGACAACAAGCTGACAGTTAACCAGGAGACAGGAAGCTCTAAGAACCCTTAGAAGCATCCCAAAATGCCCCCCACCCAGGTACCTGTGATTGAATCAGAACTTTTCCTAGTGGAATTGCTCTTTGGATGAAGGACTTATCTGCACAAGGCCCCTATTAAAATGCCTTTTCAGAGGATAGTCCCTCATATAGATTTGCAAAGTTCACTTATCAAATGAACTCATGCATTGATTCATTTAATGTCATTGATGCCTACAGGGGTGCAGGACTGGGGATACATTGTGACAAGAATGCCCCTTGGAGAACAGCAGACAGAGTTTCACGGACGAGGACACGGGATGGGAATGGATGATGCGTGATCTGGTCACGGGGCCCTAGAGTGGGGAGCAGGGGATGGTCTGAGGCGTTAAGGAGGCATCAAAAGGTTGCGGATAAGAAAAACGAGAAGCTAAAGAAGGGTTATTTAATAATTTTGCCCGAGGCCAGCACTGCCACTGAGATGACTTTGTCCTCCAGCCTCTGTCACATCCTGTTCTATTTCTTTAAAGATAAGGTCTAGGGTTTAAAACCAGAGGCTTTCAATTTATGTAAACATATAATCCTCATTGGCAAGATTGCACGACACAATGAAAAGATAGAGCCGGAAGTCAGAAAACTGTCTCTAGCTCTATTTAGTGACCTGGTGACAATGGGTCAGTCACCTGTCTTCTCGGGGCCTTGGTTTTCGCATGTGCAATAGGGTCACATGAGAGACAATAAGAGGAAAGTCTGTGGTAAAGTCTGAAGCTTTGGCCTTAAGAGCTGAGTTCAAACCCCAACTCAGACAGACATTTAGCCCATGTGACCAACACTATGGATTCAACCCCTAAGCCATTCACAGTCTTTCCTCTTGCCTTCTTCCTCAACACACACACAAGAAAGCTAAGTCCTCACCTTCCCGGAAGCCCTTGCAGCTCAAGGCACCTATGGCCAATGAGAAGACACAAGTCTCTAGGGAGAGCATCTCTTCCTGAATAAAAAGACAAAGCTTCGAGAGGAGAAAGGGTCTGCCATGACCCCTTTCTAGTGCCTGGATCATGGACAAGATGCTTGCAGGTGCAGCAGCAGCCATCATGCAACCATGAGTAAGAAAGCCACACTATGAGAACGAAGAATGGTAAAGCAGGAAGAAGCAGGAAGGTTAGAGTGAGCCTGGGTCTCTGAGGCTGCTCTTGTGGATGAATCTGAGCAGCTACCAGCAAGCTTCTTGTTTCATGGATCGAGTTAACTCCCCGACATTTTTGCCAGGTCTTCAGTTACTTTAAGCTACACACAATTCTAACTGAGCTTGAACAAGTCATTTCTTTTTAAAATTATTATTTGTTGAGCACTTACTCTGTGACGAGCATGTACTAAATAAATAAACACATTACATCTATTCTCTCTGATTCCTCACAATAACCCATTTCATAAATGTAAAAATGGAGGCTCAGAGAGGGTAAGCAATTTGCTTAAGATGAAACAGCATGAATCTGACCTCCAGAACCCGGTCTCCTAACCATGATCCACACTTCACTCTCCCGAGCCTGTTTCCCTATCTGTAGGATGAGACAGCAGAAGGCAGTGTTGTAAAAGAGCTAAGGCCATGGGCTTTGGATAATTCCGAGTGACTTCAGTTCAAATCCGGCCTCTGCCGCTTGGTTCTGTGTGACTGAGCAAGTGACTGAACCTCTCTGAGCTCCAATTTCTCTTTCAGTAAGTGGTGACACTGTGAGGACCTATCTCATAGGGTTGTCATAAGGATTAGACATGAGGTAAGGCTGTTAGCACGCACCCAGCACAGCAGGCTTTTCTCTGTGGCTGAGATGATCCAATCTGTCGCTTCCAGGATGGGATTTCCATGACAGTGGTGACTGGTTGTTCACCAATGTTGAAATATCTAGCATCTTTCCCTGGGGGAGAAGTTCTACTGTGGCTTTCTAGGTACAGAGGACAAATTGTATACAGAAAATTTTTCATCTGAAACCAACTATTTTTTAAAATAACTGTTTACAACTTTGTTTACTCCTAGAAGGGTTAGACCAAGGCTTCCAGCCCCTCCCTGCTGCAGGTAATGGAAGAGAGACAAAGGATCACTCTCCAGGGGGCTTCGCCTTTCTCCATGGCTAAAAACCTAGAAATGGGAGAGAAAGGGGAAGGCGTGGACATAATAAGAAGCAGGTTCCAAGGAGGTTCTATAAAAACAATGAAATCGTAATATTTTTCACGACAGATTTCATCAGTGCTGCCTGACTGCATTCTATTAAACCTCATTTATTAAATTTTGAGGAACATAATTTAGATATAAGATCCCGGACAAACAGTTTGCAAAATAGCTGATTCCGGACGCATCAACGTCCCCCCATGCGTGGAAAACAGGCTGGCATTTTTCATTTTAATGGTTTCATGGGGCTCTCCCTCTACGGCTTATGTGGGGGAAGGAGACAAGGAGATAGAGGGTGGGAGGGGGCTCCATGCTGTTATCTGCAGGCTTTCTCCCCACTCGACAGCCGTTTGGAGGTATTGTACTTCCTGCCTGTAGCACAGACTTCTCGGAAGTTGAAAGGGCATGCTTAGTTGTATTCTGGAATTTGTGGGCTGAAAGAAATAGATGTGTGGGTGTCAAAAAAGCAACAGACACACACAATACAAACAGCTTATTTGTTCATCTAAAAGTCCCTCCTGAGCCTCCCAAATCACACCTTACCCCCAAGAGAATCTCGTTTGCTGGTATTTACAAAGCAGGGCTTGGCCAGGGTCTTCTCAGTGGATGAAATAGATGATATTTTTATTCTGGGATTTCTAGGTTATTTGGAAGTCTCCCTACTTCCCATTAAACCCCAAGCCCAAAATATTCCTTCAGCCCTGCTTTCTAATGCCCAAAATAGCCCTTGTTGAAAACAAAGGGAGTTAACCCATGCCACAGACTCTGTCTACATTCTTTTCTTTACTCTCAACACGGTTCACTCAGGACATGGATTACTGACCCCCTCGTATGGATAAAAACAGAGACTCGGAGAGGTGAAGTGACTTTCCCAGGCTCACTCAGTGATAAAGTGGCAGAACCGGGGAGAGCTGGGTAAGATTTCAATATTTTCTTGATGCCAGAACACAACACACTGATGCTCCGATACATGACAGAGAGAAGTCTTTGTTACAGCTTCAAATGAGAGAAGGCTACCACGCAGGGTCGCATAGGGGGTCGCACCTGGGGACAGTGTAACGGCAAGCTGGAGCTGCTATCGTGACAGCTTATAAATGGCAAGGAGAGTGGGGTTATCTGGGTTGCTTGGGCTCCCTGTGGTTTGGCTAATTTGAATAACTCTTGTGGCAGGCTCTGGGGCACAGGAGCTGTCCCTGGTGGTCTGGTACTTGGCTCTGGTATGACTAGGGCAGGTGCATGGTGACCACTCGAGAGTGAGAGCCCGATAAAGGGACATGGTTGGAGTGTGAACTTAATCAGTGGCTCAACAGAGGAGCTGACCATTCTCTAGGCGGGGCCTCAAAACTAGGTCAAGACAACATTAAAAAAATTTTTAAAAAGCCCACCAATATTACAGATGGGTCTAATTCTAAATGCCTGCTAAGTTTGGGGGTCACCCATCCTCAGACCACATTTAATTGGTCACCATGGCCTATTGGCTCTACCTCTGAAAAGTTTCTTGAATCAGTCCCCTATTCTAAAAAGTTGTGTTTAGATCTCCTTTATGAACTACCAGGCCTTTCAAGAGAGCGTAATATGATTAAGACTAAGAAAGTGAGCTCAGAGGTCAGCCCATCTAGGTTCAAATTGTTAGCTACATGACCTCAGAATTCACTCGATCTTCCCACTGAGCTTTGCCTACCACATCTACAAATGGGAATTAATTGGAGATCGCAGAGAGGGATTAAGTGAGATTATCTATTGAAATCCTGGCACAGAGTAAATCCTCAGTATTCTCAGCATTGCCGGAGCTGCTGTCATTATTCTGTCTGCTCTGGTGCTAACCTGCACTCCATTCCACTTTGCTGTTCTTCCCAAGATTAGCCATGCCCTGTTTCCTGAACACCGCCATGCTCCTTCCTACCTCTCTGCTGCGACTGAGATATCTCTCTCTACCCCCTTCCCACTTCCCAGCCTGTCCTGTCCATCCTTCATGGACAACCCCATGGTCACTTCCTTGAAGAAGCCTCTTAGAGCCCCTACCTTGACCCCAGCAGAATCCAACTCTCCCTGCCCGGTGCTCCCTCCTATTCCGTCAAAGTCTGAACACAAATGTCTTCTAAGGAAGAAGTTGGATTCCTACCCAGCTTCCCCACTGTGAGCTCCTCGAGGGAAGTGCAGGGCCCTACTCACACAGCAGAGTGGCAGATGGCTTGATGTACTAGTCAGGGTTCCCCAGAGAAATGGACCCAATAAGATAGAGATCTAACCATATTATACATTATATTAATATATTCTAGTTTATCTATACATACAGATAGAAATGATAGAGATAGAGATAGACATATATGAGGATATCTATTACAGGTATAGGCTTATGCAATTATGGAGGCTGAGAAGTCCCGTGATCTGCCATCTACAAGCTGGAGACACAGAAAAGCCAGTGGTATAATTCATTCTGAGTCCAAAGGTCCAAGAACCAGGACTGCCAATGTCCGAGGACAGGAGAAGTCGAGTGTCCCAACTCAAGAAAGAGAGCAAATTCACCCTCCCTCCACCTTTTCTGTTCTATTCAGGCTCTTCACGACTGGATGATGCCCACACTCATTGGTGGGCACATCTTTGCTCAGTCTATAGATTCAAAAGCTAATCTCTTCTAGACACATCCTCACAGACACAACAGGAAATAATGCTTTACACTCCATCTGGGCATCCCTTAGCCTAGCCAAGTTGACTCATAAAATTAACGACTATGCACCTTTGAGTGTCTGCCTTCTCTTCCTTGTCTCGCTCCCTCACTCCCTTACCTTTACCCCTCTACTTGTACTCAAATCCTTGTCTTGGGGGCTGCTTCTGGGGGAATCCAAATTAAGACACATTATCCCTTTTATCTGTGAGATCTTGAGTATGTTACTCAAACTTTTTGTGCCTCAGTGTCCTCATCTGTAAATGGGGATAATTTTACTTATGGAATTGTATTATGAGGATGACATGAGCTAAGTTGAGCTTGGAAAAGTGCTTGATATATAGAAAACACTATAAATAGTAGGTCTTATTATTCTAAAGTCTAGCAAAGGCCCTGGCATATGCTACGGCTTCAAAAAATGTTTGCTAGTTGAAGCATATTGAATCTCTGGGGATGGAGGAAGGCTGTATGTTAAGTCATTTTATTCATGTTACTTAGGTTCTCCTGGTTGCCAGGAACTCACACAAGCTAACATAAGCATGGGAGCTTGTTTCAAAGATGTGCCTGCAGGAATAGACAGGCATCTCCAGGGAACTGCGGAACAACCGGCCAGGCAGACCATACCAAGGCAGGAGTACAGCGGGGAATATGAAGGTGGCTCAGATTCCGAGAACAGCCCTAGTGACTGGGTTCTCTTGTCACCACCCTGAGCTGTAGAATATTTTTGTATCATCCCTCTAGTGATCCATTGCTAACACAATGCCTCTACTCTCTCTGTCTTGCCTCCTTAGACAACTTTCTGGTTCCAGTGAGGTCTCTGAGTTTCCAGTCCTAGATCTTCCCCCTCTGTGGGTTCTGATCCAATTGAGAAATTGTCATAGGAGTCAAATCAGGAGGAAGATATCAGCTTCAGAGGTGGTAAAGCTGGGCTAGAGAACGAAGCATAGACTTGTGACGAGAGGCAAACATTCCACTCCTTCTCCCCAAGTCTAGACCTTGAGACTTCCCCGAGCAAAGACTATGGGCTCTCCTGCCAGTCCTCCCCACACCTGCTGAGCAAGAAGAGACCTGAGTGGGAATGGATACCAGGTCATCTCACTACACAGAAACAGTAGGTGAGAACAAATGTTCCTCATAGCGGGTCAGCTCTGAAACCAGAACTTGAAGAAGAGATGGAGCCGACCACATTCAGACCTGTTCCCAGATTTACCAACAGACCATCTATTCATCCCCTTTGGGTAGTGAGGAAGGGATGAGGAAGGATGGACTGAAAACCTCCCTAGTACTTCTGAAAGGGCGAGAGCTATTTCAACAGGCCATGGTAGACTAGACAGGAGAAAGATGGATTTTTTTTTTTCTCATGCAGCTACTAACTGACCAACTATGCTTATGTCTCTAGTTCATATTTTCAAGAGAAAGGACCTGACTGGCCCAAGGACTCATCTTTATCTTTGTTTAAACAGTCTTCAGAAAAGGCTACCTCATAGGGCCAGCCTATCCTTTAGTGAAGCCTGAAATTACTCTGTTCATTTACGTTTATCATCAGCTCCCACCCCGACTAGAATGTTCCTGAGGGACCGGAACCTTGTCTGTTATGGTCATTGTTTTATTCTCAGCATCTAGAATAGTATGTGGCTCAAATTAGCAGCTGTATAAATACCTATTGAATACATGCTTGAATGATTGATGAATGCAATGAAAAATGAGTGAATGAACAAATCTAACAGATTTATTAAAAAGACCTCTCTACATTACTGGGACCTCTCCCCGATTGCCCAGAAAACCCAGCTCCAACTTGCTTAGCCCACTGAGCAAAATCTAGCAGGTGACGAGATCTCCACATACCTAGAAGGCTGCAGTGAGCTTCTGTTGTTATAGCAACATGCCCCCATCCCCATCAACGCAAGTTAACCAAGTATTCCTTCCAACCGCATACTGGAATCTTTCTGAGAGATGTTCGGGCCAACACAATTTTCTCCATCTTATTCTATTTCCAGTGATGCTTTAGCCCCTCTTGAAGCTGGACCACTGCCCTGACTGCCTGCTTCTTAATCCATCTCTATCTGCGCCAATACCCTTGATTAACACATTTTCCCATAGACCATAAAGTCTCCCTCCAACTCGCTCACCAGGGCATTGTTTAACAGAAAACTAAACCCAGCACGCTAATGAAAACAGCTCTTGCAAATAATCTTTTAAAGAGATTCTAAGTACCCAGTTCCTAATAAACTGATGCAAATTAATGACCTTTAGGAGACTTCTAAAAACCCCCAGGGTACCTGGCTTCACTATTCTTGTACCCAGAATGGAGTGGGGATGAGGTCACAGATAATAAGAAGCACCAAGACAAATCGGTCCCAAGTTTCATCACTGCTGAACTTGATACAGTGTTAGATTGGGGCAGTGCCCTGCAGAGCTCTGAAGAATGAGGACCTAAGCATTGCCAAGAGATACAGATGGGGATGCTCCAGACGAGGGGACTCTGTCCCATCTTCCTCAGCATTGGTCAGAGGGGCTGGGAGGCTTAAAACATGAGCAGCACTCATAAATACATAAGACAAACAGGGTCAGTGTGCAGATCAGAGATAACATGTAGAAAGTGTCAGCACATAGCAGATACTTGATAAATGGTAAATGTTGCAATTAAAATCATACATTGGTGCCTCTAACAGCAGGAACCTATAGAAAGAGGCTTCTCAGCCCAGGACTTGGAGTATCTTGGCACCAAAGAACTTTTTCAGCCAAAGTGAAAGCTTTGGAGCTATGAGCTTTGCAACTCCTGGACATGCTTTTAAGGGCCTTGAAGACAAAAGGGGCGCAGTCTGAAGTTAGCTAACCAGCTGAAAGGCCACAGCAGAGGCCTCCTCTCAAGGGAGCTGGTGTCAGGGCGAGCCTCTCGAAACCTGTGAGTCTATACTGGACCAGCCTTTCTTTGTATTCCTCTTCAAACTCACAGTGCCCTCCCCATCTCTTCCCACTACCCCTGTCTTCTAACTTTCAGCTTTAGGCTCACCTCCTCCAGGAAGTCTTCCTAGGCTTTCACAAGCTATTCATCTCTATATCCCCATGACACTCACAGTCTACAGCAAATGATTTAACTTCCTTCTCCCTTTTTTAATATTACACCTTACCGGTTCCAGGTATATGAGAACTTGGAGGCCCCTTGAGGTTGGAGACTGGCTCATATGCCCCCTGTATCCCTCACAGACATGTTTTCCGGTCCAGTTCTTCTCACACTGTAATAAGCATCCAAATCTCCTGGAGATCTTGTAAGAATGTAGATTCTGATTCCATAGCTCTGGAGTGGGGCCTGAGATTGCATTTCTAACAAGCTTCCAAGTTATGTTGATGCTGCTTTGAGCAGAAAGGATCCAGCATCTTACACAACATTATTTCCTTAAGATTTTAATGTGGTCCATATGGTACACCCCCTTATCCACGGGGATATGTTCCAAGACCTCCAGTGGATGCCTGAAACCACAGATGGTACCAAACCCTATAGATACTATGTTTTTCCTACACATACATACCTATAATAAAGTTTAATTTATAAGTTGGGCACAGTAAGAGATTAACATCAGTAACTAATAATTAAATAGAACAACTATAACAAAATGCTGTAATAAAAGTTATATGAATGTAGTCTCTCTTTTTCTCTCTGACACTGATCTGACACTGAACCTAGATAGCTACTAAGTGACTAACGGGCAGGTGGCATATACAGCGTGGAGATGCCGGATAAAGGGATGATTCACATCCTGGGCAGTAAGGAGCAGGACCACATGAGGTTTTATCAGCTACTCAGAATGGTGCATCATTTTAAATGTGTGAATGGTTTATTCCTCGAATGTTCCATCTAATATTTTCAGACCACGATTGGCTGCAGGTAACTGAAACTGTGGAAAGAAAAATGGTGGATAAGGGGTAACTACTGTATTTTAAAAGACAGAGAGAGAACCAAGTTAACTCCAGAAGCTCTCAAATCCTCTAACGGACACTGTGAATCTCCAAGTGAAGGTTACACTGCATCGCATCTCCCAACAGAAACCTTTGTTCAACACACTGTTTTATAGCATTTATCTCATTATCAGACACACGGCGATTATTAATGGTAAGAACAAATATTTGTTGAATCCTTACTATGGGTCAAGGGTTTTAGCATGTACCCCTTCATTTAATTATTCTACTCATTTCTCTATAAGCTAAGCACTTATTGGGGTCCCCATTTTGGAGGAAGAAATGGAAGCTAAGAGGGGCTAAGCCCAAATATGTGTGGTAGAGTCAGGACTTGAACCCCATCAGTCTGACTCCAGGGTTCTTTTTCACCATCCCACTTGACCGAGAGGCCAGACTCGGCGAGGACCGGTCTCTGTCTCAACTGCAGTCGATTTTAGTCTAGGTGCTTTTCACTTGGCTGTGCATTTGTTCATTTGTTTGTTTTTAATTTTTTTAATTAACATTTATTGATCACATATAAGAAAGAAAGACAGCACACTTCTGTTTCAGTTCTGAAGGTGTCTGGCTGTGAGTAAAAGTGGGCAAACGAGTGTTTGTTCTTATCACGTTATAAGAAGTCTAGAAGTAGACAGTGACTGTATTCAGCCATCAGAAAACCGGGCTCTTTCATTCTTTCCAGGTGTTGGAGATGCTAGCAGAGAAAGTGCATGGCGTGGTCCTGGGAGAAACTGGTGTAAGCACCTTCTGTACCCACACTTCGATTTAAAAGACAGGTTAAGAGCCTTCCAAGTGTCAGACAGTGGTCTTTGGAACAAGGATGAAAAAGACACAGCCCAGACTATAGGTCAGGTAAGATTATACAGATAAATAATCTCCCAATTACAATACCATGTGATGACTATTATTCATTTCAACCCTGGCTTCTATAGAAAGGATCTGAGGTGCTGATCTCCTGTGATAGGTATTATAAGAGAAGTAGGCACAGGAGCTGTGGGAGCCTATCGGGTGGTGAAGAAAATCAAGAAGGGTCAAGGAAGGAAGGAATTTGAGTCTAATAGGACTAAAAGAAGTTAGCTGGGCAAGAGAAGTTCAGGTAGGCAGGATGTGACAAGCCAAAAAAGAAAAAAGTAAAGTGTGAGTAGCCAGGATGCTTTCAGCTGCATCCTATTTTGGCTTAAAAAACAGAGTTGTTCCCCTATGATCATGGGAGCACAATTTACAATAGCCAAGATATGGAAGCTCCCTAAATGCCCATCAACAGATGATTGGATAAAGAAGTCATGGCTCATATATACAATGGAATATTACTCAGCCATTAAAAAAAAATGAAATCCTATCATTTGCAATGACATGGATGGACCTAGAGGTTATTATGCTGAGTGAAATAAATCAGAGAAAGATAAATACCATATAATTTCACCTATATGTGGAAACTAAGGAACAAAAAGAACAAACTAATCAAAAACAGACTCACAAATAGGACAATCTGGTAATGGCCAGAGGAGAGGGGTGTTAGGGAATGGGAGACTGGGATTAAGGGTTAAAGAAGTACAAATTAGTAATTGACAGATGGTCACGGGGATGGGGAGCACGGCACAGGGAATGCAGTCAGCATTAATGTAATGGTTAGGTGGAGAGCCAGAGGATAAAAAGAGCAATTAGGGGGATCATTTTATAAACTATATCAATGTCTAACCAATGTTCTGTATACTTGAAACTAATTTAAAAAAATAGAGTGGTTATCTCTTCTCTTTCCTCATGAAAAAGAAGTGCAGGGATACATAGCTCCAGGGTTGTTTCAGTGGACTGACCACGTAGGGGTCCTGGATCGGCTTCTCTTTAGTTCTCTTGGTCCTCGCCTCATAGTTGCAACGTGGCTGCGATTGCTCTGAACATCACAAAAAGACAGAATAAGGGTCTCATCTCCCTCTGTGGTTTCTTCCCTGACATCTTTGCCCTTCAAAGGTGCTCTCTTTGCAATGTAGCACAGCAGTTTGGGCTAAGGGGTTAAACTAGATAGGATTCACTGGAGACATATGAAGCTTTTAAGAGAATTATATTTGAAGAGTCATTGTGATCTTGAAAGGTACAGAGAGAGTACAAAGTGAAAAGAAATGTTGAGATCATCAAATCTGTACAAGCAGGAGGCAAGCTGAGAAAATCATTCAGTGCGAATACACACCACTTTTTATGTAAAAGGAAGGATGACTCAGAGGGTGAAACCAAGAGCCTAGAAGATGGAGCCAAGAATCAAGGAGAATTATTCCCAGGCCTTGAGTCTGAGTCAAGGAACTGCCGATTTGTTTCTAGGTGGATTTCAGAATTGTTATGGACCAGTGAGTCCTATGTGCCTCACATTTTCCACTTTGTGAAGAAAAATGTCTATAGCAGTTATCTTATGCCTGTCTCACCAGGGTAGCTAAAGATGGCTTGTCATCAAATACTGGCTCTGCCACTTTGTACTTTGGGCACCTCCAACCATAAGCCTCGGTTTCTTTATCTGTGGAATGGAGACAACTGTGTCTGCCTATCTCGTGGGTTATTATGAACACCCAATACGCTAATGCATGTAATCACTTCACACAGTGTCTAGTACACAGTGAGCAATGTTCAGCAAACAACCACCATTATTCTTTTTCTTCATTATTCTCCCCTTTGTACCCTGAATACACACTTACTGCCATTTTGTACTAGAATTATATTCATACCTATCTACCCTCTTAGTCTCTGAGTGCTCAGGGGATAGGGAAGATATTTATATTTGTATCTTCAATAAACATAAATACCCTGGCATATGAAAGATCCACAGAAAGAGTTGAATGAATGAATAAGTGAATGAGTGATAGAATAAATGTTTACCCATGGTTCTACATTCCTTTCTGCTGGCTTTTGGTACTTGAATTACATGGTTTTCTCTCCTGGCTATTGTCATGGGATACGATTTGAGAAAACCAGGGATCCTTCCTGTCAGTCATGATGACAGCACAATTCTGCTCACATCTGATGGTGAAGGACGACAAAGGCAGTCTTTACAACAGGAGGCTGCTGTGGCTGGGATGAAAGCCCGGGAGAATGAGAGCACCTCCCAATATGGAGACAACAGAACTACAGAAACACACAAGAAACCCAGCTCTCCCCAAGCTACTTCCCTTGCTCAAAGCACTCTGCTAACCACCCTTCTCCTAGCTCTGTGAGAGGATGAAGTTCAGTGATTTGAGATTTCTCTTGTGGCCCCAGACAATTGAAGGCAAAATGAGATGTAGGCACAAGAATGAATTTATTGAATTTCCTCCAGTGCTTCGGGGAACATTACATTTGGCTAATTTAAGAAGTCTATCAAAATTAGAGATACTCATCTGCATGGGATCTATTAGGAACAAAACTGTCATAAAGCAAGGGGCCATGGTGACTAAGGTGACATATGACCTCCTTTAGAGCTAGGGTCCTTAACAAGCTCCAATAAGAGCACTAGCATAAATGCCAACGAGTTCTTAGCATGGATGATACCACTCACTCACAG
>NW_006433949.1:4672386-4733344 GCF_000325575.1 Pteropus alecto | reverse complement strand
ATCACTAACCAATTACAGCATGCTTTCACCCCAGATACAGCTTCCAAAACTTCTCATCCCATTGACTGAAGAGAGTCACTACTACTTGATTGGGGGTGCCACGCAAGATTAAACCCACTTTCCAACCCTGACCTAGATGCTCATGCTACCTGTGTAGTCTAATCATCTCCTTATATAGTTTATTTTTTTGCCCCTAACGACGTGATCTTAATAGCATCCTATGTCATCACTGAGTAGACTCCTTGCATCTCATCATATTACCGCCTCTCTCTAGGATCTTCTTACTTTTCAGAATTGCACTTCGATGGGACATAATATGAAGCAAATTAAATTGTGTTTACTATAAGAACATTGTTGAGGATATTGTTCATTAATTTACACGGTGCCTTCTCTACGAGACTCCAGGAAAAAAAAAAAGTGACTTCTTGATCTTAGAACCAATAATGGATGTCTCTCTCCTGAGCCACCAGGATTTTTTGCCTTATGAATCCTATGAATTCTGTAACTAACTTTGTGTTTCTCTCTTTGCATTGGCTGCAGGAAGCTTATAGACCAAGATACCAATACTTGCCTTGTAATTCATACATTAATCTCTTTCCTGAATCCATCTTATTTTTCTGGGTTGTTTCCTCCTTTGTCTTATTTATCTTTATTTTTCATTTATTTTATTCTGCTGCTTTTTGTACATCTTTATAAGCCTCCTTGAATATTGTTGGTAATAAGCTTGGTATAAATAAATGAATAGATGACTAAAATCCTAACGAGTGTGAAGTATTATTCAGGCTCTTTAATATACAATTCATGTGCAAATGTTGGGACAGGAATGTACCAAACTATCTTTATTGGGAGAGGGGTGTGTGTAAGACCATATTTCTCTTTAAGCACCCATCCACATTCCTCTCACTCTGAGGGATTAAGAAAGATAGGTGTGTGTGTGCAAGTGCGTGTGTGTGTGTGTGTGTCCTTGCTTCTCTGCTTTATATATGCCCTTACAGACCTGAGATCACATTATAGCAACCTAAATCAGCTTGCTAAAAGGCATATAGTTTAACCTGAAAACCAAATACCCCAGGGGTAAGTACTCGAAGCATCAAGATGAAAGAAAAGGTATTCACATCATTCTCCATAAATCACAACTCCCCACTGCCTAAACTATTTGTCCTGGCCACTTATAATTTAAAGTTAAACACATGAACTTTGAAGGTATACACACCTGTGTTTAGATCCCCATTCTGCCATTCAAGAAGAGGTATTTACTTAACCTCTTTTTCTAAGCCTCAGTTTCCTTTTCTGTAAAATGTCTACTTTCTGGGGGTTTGAAGGATGGCTTAAGTGAGATAATATATAAAAATCATGTAGCACAATGTTTGGCACATGGCGAGTGCTTAATAAAGGATGGCTATTACTTGATGGTTTTTATTATCCTTGTCTCCTTTACCTTATAAACTATAGGCTCTACTTCACTATACCTGGTAGAGGTAGAGAATAATTTGATTTATTACAGCCTTACTAGCACCTAGCTCAGGGTCGAGTACATAGTAGGTGTTTAATACCTGGTTTCTGAGTATCTGGAAGAATGTTCCCCTGAAGACATTAACTATCAACATATTTAATATTTACCATGCAGCACAATATTTCATTATACTGTACTACTTCCTCCTTCCTAGAATGATCTCTCTTCAATTTGCACCAAATACATTTACAGCACCCTCTGTTAGCTGGCAGTAGCAACAAATAACCTCCCAAACACAGTGTGAGATTTGCTCAGTAGGAAAGGAAAGGGAAGAGAAAGGAATGGAAGGAAGAAAACAGACATGTACTGCATACCGGCTGTATGCAGCCAATGTCCTGGACACGTTCATCATCTGTGCATGAAACTGTGTGGTCGGTGAGTGAAGAGCCACGTCAGCCTCCATCGGGTCAATTCTCCCTGTGTGTAAATTCTACAGCCCAAGCACCTAACAATCTATATTCGTTTCCAGGTCACATGAAATGACAAGAGGATTAAAAATGTGTCTCAGAAACCCATAGACAGAACCAAAGAAGCCATCAACAGGGAGAGTCCTGGTTAATTTTAAGATGCCAAACAGCCAGCTTTCCATCAATTTCCAGGACTCATTTTCCCCCCTTCATTCTCAGAATTGATGTTTATGTTTCTACCAGGATAGAGACCAATTCTCCTTGGCATCCTCTGTCAGAGAGAATCAGAAATTTTCCACCTGGGATGCTACAAATTGCATTTCTCAACACAGTTCTGGAATACAAGATATGACCAGCATAGCTAATGGTGAGTGATCAAAACTCAGGTGTCCTAACTTTATAACAATCATCATCAGGCAGTCAGAGTTTCAACAAGGGATAGAGTCTCTTGTCCTCCAAGATTCAAAGAACAAGAGCACATCAATCTGGAAGCAGCTGCTGGGGAAAACTGCAGCTGAATGAAGGCTCCGCTAGTTCTGGTTGGGTGCATTGTTGTATTGCTCTCAGCCTCGGTTTTCCCATTTTTGAAATGAGAACAAAGCAGGGCCTAATTCAGAGGACTATTGGGAGGATTAAATAACAATACATGCGAAGCACTTAACACAGTGCCTGGTTCATGGGAAGTGTACAATAAATCTTAGCTAAGCTACAGTAGGCAAGTTGTCTGGTGTATGTCCTCCTTCTCTAAAAACATCCCTCACCTCAGTTAAATCCTTGGAAGTCATATTTGTACCATCTGAAGCTCCCCACTTCCTCAACCAAAGTTACCAGCCAATGGTGACTGGACCATGGAGGAAACCTTACTCAACCTGGACCAATCAGATTCTCCCTCCTGGGGTGGAACTGAAGGAGCTAGTCAGACCCATAAATTCAACTGAGGATGTAAATTCAGGAGCCAGAAGGATGCCATCTTCCACCATGTGACCAATGAAGCAGAGAAAGAGTCTGTGAGGTCTCACCAGGTCTGGCTACAGGGGGAGAGTGAATTTGCTTTAGTTCCAGACCTTTTCTGGCTCATGGTTCCCGGGCCATGGATGGCCACTTTAAGATCGAATGAGGAGATTTCTCTGATTTAGAAAAAACCGTTTTAAGGCCAAAGCAAAGAGATTTCAAGGTCCAAACCTTTTTCTGGGGAATATGGTATTCCCTAGGATTTAATGAGGGATTTTATGAGGAAAGAAACAAACAAACAAAAATATCACTTAATGAGCACCTTTCAGTTACGAGCCCCTATGCTTGGTACTCTCTCTCATCACCATGTGGGTGGAAGACGCTGTATGAGGTAGGGACAATTATCAAAATTTTATACAGGGAGGACCTAAAGCTCAGAGAGGTTAAGAGCCTGGCCCAGGGTCGCATAGCTGAAAACATGGTGGACCTCAGATGTGAAGCCAGGTCTGTCTGAACCCATGTAAGTTTTTCATAAATCTGGTATTAATAAATTGAGGCTTAATTCAGTATCTTTGCTGCATCCTCATTTATCATTGCCACCATCACTACACCATCATCACCATCCTCACCGTCACTATGACGATCATCATCATCGTCATTAACACTGTCACCATTATCATCCATCACCATCATCACCGATCTCCTCACCATCACCCTTATCAATATCATCACCACCACTGTCATCATAATGGCCCACATTTATTTGGCAGTTCCATTCAATCAGTCTCTGTACTGAGTGCTGCATATACGTTAACACAAAGCAAGCCTTCATTCGATTTTACAGGCGAGGAAACTGAGGTTTTGTGAGGTTAAGTCACCCTGCAGACGTCACTTAGCTGGTCGATAATGTAGCTGGAACTCAGACCAGGTCTATCTGAACCCAAAGCCCACCCTGTAAGACTATACTCTCCTGGAGGGCCGGGGCTGCATCTCCCGAGTTTTTACCTCCCCTGTGATGCCCAGCATTGTGCTATGCATGCAGTAGTTTCCAAATAAATATCTGCTGCGGTGATGCCAAATGTGGAAAGGATCACAGAAAGGGAAAAGGTTAAATGTCCTTGCTCCAGGTCATCAGGCGAGACAGCTGAAAGGCCAGGCTCTGAAGCCCTGATCTCTGGGCACAAAGGGGTTTCTTTCATGTAAGTAACAAAGATGTTTGTCAAAATGTCTTTTAATGTGGGGCCCGGCAGCTGACAGGAGCATGCCAGTCATCTCGAAGGCTGAGGTTCACTCCTCAGTCCTTTTACCTTATCTTCTGGACTGAGCCAGGCCATAAATAAGCACCAGCAAAGTCTTCTCTGACCCCCGATTCGAACCAAGGAGACAATCAGAAGAAGGGAAGACCCCATTTTGTGAGTGCTTGCATGTGCCAGGCACTGTGTTAAGTTCTTCACTGAACAAGATGAGATATGCTGAAGTCACCTGAGAGCATGGCACAGTGATCAAAAAACACAGGCTTTGGAGCCAGACTACCTGAAATGCTGGCTCTACCATTCACTGCCTCTGTTACCTTGGGCCTCAGTCTCCTCATTTGTAAAATGGGTATGATGCTATTAATAGCACCTTCTTCATAGAATTATTGTAAGGGAAAGATGAGCATGTGATTAGTGCTCCATACACATGAATGCATATTGATCCCCACAATGACCCTGTGACGTATCGCCAGCTCATTTTACAGGTGAGGATACTGAGTCTCACAGGTATGAAATGACTTGCCCAATACCACCTAGCTAACAAGTGCAAAACATAGATTGGAACCTAGTTTGTTCTCATCCCAGTGCCAAGCTCGTTACCATTCATACTGTCATGTTACCATGGAGTATCTGGTCACTGTGCCCCCAGCCTTGGGGAGATGGAAAAGGTCAAGCCCTCTGTACTCTCCGGACCTTCTGTCACTCTTGCAATAGCTTAATTTTCTCACATACACATAGATGTGTGCGATAGGCACAGAGAAGTCGAGAGTTAGGGGTTCTACAGCTCCTGTCACTCATCACTCATTTATTGTGCCATGTGCTGAGACAGGTACTGAGGTTAAAGTGACGGACAAGACAGACTCAGCCTCGGACCTGATGGGTTTAGCTTAGCAGACGCAGGCATTAATCTCAGAGTCATTCGAATGTATAACTGTAGCTGTAACATGCGCTTAGAAGCTGTGATGTTGGTGCTCAGAGGGCCCGTCATAGGAGTCAGTGACCCAGGAAGGAGGTCAAGGAAGGCTCCTCTGAGGAGGTGATGACTAAGCTAGAATACGTAATAGTCATTATCCACATGAAGAAGGCGGGCAGCCATTTCGGGTGAAAGGAACTGCACACGTAAAGGCCCTGTGGCAGGAGGGAGCATGGAAGGAGGACGGACTGAAAGGAGGCCTGTGCGGCTGGGGCAGAGAGCAAGGAGGAGTGTTACGGGGTGCAGTTGGAGACATCATCAGGAGTCAGGCCACGTAGGGACTCGAGGTGAGAACAAGGGGCTCAGACCAGTGCAACAAAGCAAATCAGAGATGCCTTTATTTATTCACTCGTTCATTTTGTGAGCCCCATGAAGGCAGGGATGTTGTCTATTTGGTTTACTACTTGCAGCGGTCCGCAACCTTTTTGGCACCAGGGACCGCTGCAAGGTATTCTGGCCTACTTTGAAGGTAGGAAGTCAACACCTGACCTTGTCTTTGATGTTGAACTAAGGGACAGCAAGAAGTGAATGTGATTCCTGCATTTATGATCACATCACGTTTAATGGGTTGAATTTTTGTTTTATTTTTATGAGTGTGGAAACGGACACAGAGAGATTATATAAGCCATGCAGTACAACTTGCCACACAGCTAGGAACAGTCTGACCCAGGATTTTAACCCTGGCAGTCTGACCCCAGCACCTATGCCCTTAACCACTCCAACAAGCTGCCACAATTAAACAAGGAGGATTTGGAAGTCAAGTGACCAGGCTCAAATGCTGCTTGGTGACTCACTGGGTGATTCTGGCAGACCTGTTTGTAGTCTGAGCCTCAGTTCCCTCAACTGTACAATGGGCATAATAAAAGCTTCGACAGGAGAGTGACTTACATGAATTTACATGAAATTTACTTATTCATTCAATAAATATTTACAGAGCATCTACCACATGCAAGGCACCATTCTAGGCACATGAGGCATATCAATGAGCAAGACAATGAAAGAATCCTGTCCCAAAATTGCTTACATCCTAGGAAGGAGTCAAAAAAATAATCTTAATAAATGAGTTAGTATTTTAGAAGGCAAGAAATGCTATGGAAAAACAATAAGGTAGAGCAGGGTCAGGGGACAGACACAATGTAGCAAATTAACATATACCTTAAACTTACACAGCGTTATATGGCAATTATAACTTAATAAAAATTTAAAATGAAAAACAACCATTGCTGCTACCATTGGTTAAATATTTGTTAAGTATATAACTCATCTTTTTGACAGATCTTTTATTTTTATGGCTTTCTTTGCTTGGGATAATAAATCTCTACTCCCTCAGTTGACTCCACGAGGACAAAAGAGGTTCTTCTCATCCAGAGAAATGCCTTTCACCTTAAAAACAAAAGCAAAAACACAAACCACCCTCCTACTGCAAGCACTCGATAAGTGAACACGTGATGTCTGGTTAAACTTGAAGTCTGACAATGAAGTCCCAAACAAGCCCTTGGGCCCAAAAGCACCCTTTGTCATGAAGCAAAAGTCCTCAGTGAGGCTGGTGCTGCCCTCTAGGGAGAGATTTGGAAATGTGTGGGTGTGCTGGGCGAGGGTAGGGGGCGTCATATTGTGGCTACGCTTGGGGGTATACAACACATCCACATAAATGTCCTGCCAGACATTTATATCCTTGAAAAATAAATGTGTCATAATCGTCTGAGCCTAACTCTAACTCCTTTGTACATATCAACACAAAATTATTTTCTGCATGGTTTCAGTATACATTGAATTTTAAAGGGATACGACTACTGCGTAAATTGAGCAAAGATTGTTCTTTTCTTTGTTCAGAACGTTACCGAAAGTTATGCATCGTTTCAGAAAATTGGCTCATTGACAGCAGCGCTGTACGTGGTATTTTTTGTAGGTGACAAAACACATCTGTACAACTTTGTCTTTGTAGCTGCGACAGTCACAGTGATTATATATAGAAGCAATTATCCGGCTATATCATCATGTTTTATGATAAAGTCATATCCAAGCATTTACATATTGAAATACATACTATCTTATTATAGACTACTTTCACTTTATTCTGTTATGATACTGTCAGGACATTATATTGATTTTTTGAAGTTATGTGTATATATAGATTCTATTATCTGTGAAATCCATTCTGAATGGTAAAGAGGCTGTTATAAAATTTTTTTTTTCTTTTAAAGAAAAGAGCATTGAGTCTGACTGAGGACTGATGTCATCTAAATGCTACTATTGAGCTTTTTTAGAAAGTATGCCCTGTGGATTTTGGCACACGGGGAACCCAGCAGGGTCAGAGCTGGGATTTATAGACTTCCACCTGTGGAGATGAGTAATACTCCTTCTCCCAAGCATTTATTTGCAACCAACTGAAATACAAGACTGAGGGAAAAAACTTGAATCCTATCCATAATTGGGATTTACACATGTTCAAACAATGTCTTAAACAGAAATGGACAAGGAGGAGCAGCAACGGAAGCCCAGCTGTAGGGAGGGAAGGCTCGAGTCCTAAGAGAAATTTCCTCATAAAAGGGTAAGGAGATGGGCACGGGGAAGAATCAACAATCAAGTCAGCGGGGCAGAGGGAAGCAGGAGGTTCAGGTAACATGCAGCAGGTAGAATATGAAATAAGCTAAGTGATGGGATAGATGTGTGGGGGTAAGGGGTACGGGCTCGAAGAAATAGGATGTGAAACCTCAAATTGCAAGAAGGACAGAGAATTTATCTTCTCACTTCACAACAGAATACTGAACGACCATGGCCTCGTGAGAGTCAAGAGCCCAGACAGCTGCTTAGGAGAGAGGTTGCAAAGTCTTGGTTCTAGAATCACTCTACTTAGATGTACACGCCTCTATCAGCAGCTACCATCTCTGTGACCTGGGGCAGATGGCTGAACCTCTCTTTCATCAGCTTCTCCATCTGTAAAATGGAAATAATAAGAATATCTACCTCAAAATATTGTCATGTACATTAACTAAGCCTAGGAAGTTAAGCTTGGCACTTCGTAAGCTCTCGTTATTGGTTAGCTGTCAGTACTGCTATGCAAAAGACCACCACCAATTACGGGGGCTCTCAGAATGGTCAAGGCCAGAAGTTATTAGAAGCCAGAAATGATTTGAAAGTACCCATGCAACCCTAATCAAATTCAGGTTCGCCTGTGGCTGGCCACGTCTGGAGCACTGTAGAAATGAAAGAAACCAGGAACCAAAAGTATGCCAATCTGGTGGTTTTGCATCTCTTGGTCAGCATTAAAGAGGGATCTGCAAAAAGCCTTCTTTAAAGGACCCCTTTGTCGCACACACCAATTCTTTTCCATACTTCTTTGGCACATTCCTTACTCCCAGCACTTCCCCTCCACAAACCTCCAAACCCCCTCCCCATGAATGTCTCACATACCCTCTCCCTCCCATAGAACTCTGTTCTCTTTTTCTCTCTGACAAGTCAGTCTATGTCTTTCTAGAAGAAAATCCCACCATCTTCTCCATTCCACCAATTAGCACATTCTGCTCTGGAGCCTGGGGTAGGGAGGCAGGGAACCACATAAAATGGGCAGTGCCAGCAAGCATCCCCAAAGAATAAAGGATGAGGAAAATGAGTTGGACAGTCGTACATTCATACATGTTGTCTCTGAGTTTTCTGTAAGTCACACTTCCTTTGCTCATTTGGTCCTTCCACTGATATTCATTGGTGCCAGGCACAATTCTTGGCACAGGGATATGGGAATGGTCATGCATGATCCCTACTCTTAGGAGCTCACCCTCACTTCCTCCTATTTCGGCTACCTCCCAGGACAGAGGATGCCCAGGTTACCCAGGACCCGGGCCAGGAACAGATGCTGAGCTGACCGGAGAGTTCTCCTAAGGACTCCTGGTGGAGGATAGGATTCTAGCCTGACTGACTTTTTCAACCTCTCCATAACAGTCTGGGAAAATGAAGATACTGAGTTGACAGTGGCCTTGGCAGAGCCAGAGAGCGATCTCAACACATTTATCACCAGCTGGGGAATTGCTGTTCAGCCTCACTGACCTGTAAAATCCACACTAAACTCAGGGCTGGCTCTTCAGCTTCTGAATTTGATTTAGACCCCGGTAAAGGCCCCCAAGGCCTGATACTAACAAATCATTCCTCAGGACTGTCCTACTTAATGTGGATGTTGATGAGTGCTAGAAGCCAGCAGGAGAGCCAGACTTGCCTCAGCTACTAGGCACAAGAGGCCATAGGGTCTCCTACCACCAAAATGCCTCCTAAATTTGACATTTCTCACCAATATATTCATCACGTTTAGATTATTAGATCAAAATTTATCTCCTCCGAAAGGGCAGGGACCCTGTCTGACTTATTCATGGCTGTACCCCCAACATCGAGCCCTCTGTGTGGTCTGTAGGTACTCAATAAATATCTATTGATTTCATTATACATGATACAGCTCTCGTAACATACCTTGAACAAAAACCCAGTAATAACAACAATATTTTATCAACATCGACTGGGTACCAAGTAGGGTACTAAGTGACTTACATTCATTATCTTAACCAAAAAGAGCAGTAGGATTTCTATCCCTCTTAACAATTTTCCAAATGCATAACTTTGGGCAAGTGATTTAATCTCTTTGAGCCTCAGTCTCCTAATTTGTAAAGAGTAAACAATAATAATACCAATATGTATGTAAAGTGCATAGCATGGAATGATTTTTTTTAAAGAACCCCACCCTGCCCTGCCCCCACCCATGCCCACTGATTCCCAGTAATTCCATTTCCAGGAGTTTCTCTAATAGAAAAATTTATGCAGCTATAAAAGGACAGTGTGGTCCATACAGATGAAACTCTTTTTGCATCTGGCTTCTTTCATTTGTCATTATGTTTCTGATATTCTTCATAGCTTGTTCTTTTTCATTGCTGTGTAGTATTCCACTCTATCGAGATAGAACCTATAGGATTTGCCGATGGGGTGTGAGAGAAAGAGAGGAGTCAAGGCTTCTGTTCCAAGCCCATGAAAGAATGGGGCTGCTGTTAACTGGGATGGGTGACATTTTGGGACTATGAGGTGGGTGGGGGATAAAGATCAAGAACAAAGTTTTAACACAGTAAATTTGAATTGCTCATTAGACATCCAAGTGTTGATGGTGAGTAGGACATTAAATCATTAAGCGATGAGGGAGAGTGACAGTGGGGGAGGTGATCACAACCAAGTGTGTGATGGAGAGATGACAGGAGATTCAGAGCTAGGAGAGAGAAAAGGACTTAGAAATGGCAAGGAGGACACCTGCCTCCCCTCCAGGAGAGCTCCACGAGTATGCAGCATGTCCGAAACACAGCTGCCAATCAGGAGGGCTCTAGGCGAAGCCACATCCTTAGAGAAAAGCTACATTCGATCCACAAGGGCAAGAGGAATCTACAGAAGAGGTTGCACTGGGCCAGACCCACAGATTTTTCTAGAGCATCTCATCTGCTCACCAAAGAGACCCCCTAACAACCCACCTACAAAATGATATTAGCACCCCCAATTTTTTGGCTTAAGGCTGCTGCCTGGCATTAGATATCCAAACAGTTTTCATTGCTCGTTATTCTTAATGTCTGCAAGGTAATAAATGGAATTATGACACCATGCACCATAACCATTCTCCATACTTGCCTAGCAAATTAGCTCCGCAGTCTCCTGCACAACTCAGAGTGTAGACTTGACTGAATATCATAACACCTAAGTCCCAAACCCATCTCTGCTGCTAATGTGATGTGTGACTTTCAGAAGGCCCTGCCTTCTCTGATCTCAGCTCCCGCCTCTATAAAAGGGAAAAGAAAACTAGATTAAAATAAAGTATGGGCTTTGGGATCAGGCAGACCTTGTACAGTAAATGAGATTCGGCTTCATTTGTGGTTTCGTCTGCCCAGCATCCAATATTCTCTTCCAATAACAGTATCCCAATTTTCTTTAAGGAATCCCCCTGCACTGTCAGCCCTTGAAGTTCAGATGGAGCTGATGGCCACCATCCCGCCACCCCCTACCCCAGGTCCATGTTTGGCCAATCAAAATCATAATAATTGTTTTGGGATGTGCACATGACCTAACTGGTGTCAATGCATAACAACCTGAGACTTTCATTAAAACCCCTGGTGAATGATAGTCCCTTTTGCTGTGTGGCTCAGCTAGTAGACTACGAGACTAAAGCTGCTTGGGGTCATCTTGCTTCATGCAATTTGGGTCCAATTGTGAAGAGCCTTTTATACTACACTAAGAAGTGTAAAAAGCTTCACTCCAAGTTGAGGACATCTCCAATTATTTTCACCAAAGCGTCTATGAACTGCAGAGAATTCGGTAGCTGTCCAACCTGAAGTGCTCAACCGTGTCCTCAACTGCAAAACGTCCCCAACACCTCTCGTCTTAGCTTGTATCTGCATATGTGTAATTTGATCATTCATTTTAATGTTTAAGAAATTCTCCCCTCCAAAAAACTCAGTTTTTAGTTCCAGGAAGTTCTTCCCCATTTACCCTGTGGCTTTCTATCTCTCCTGGTTCATTGTAACCCATCTTCAGAGCTACAGGTGCCCTGGTTTGAGAAATATGGCTTTAAATAACAGGCAGCTGCCAAAGGTTTTGCGGCATAGCATAACCTTATTTTAATTGTACGTTCAGAAGATAACTCTGGACCATGATATCCCTTGTCCATAATTTCCAGGATTAGGGTCTCAACAAATGTCCCTAAAATCCCATGTGGATCTTGACAAGAGGTCAAGCCTATGACCTCATTCTGGAATGTTCCAGTCACCCCACTCACTAGCTCATACCACAAGGCTCTTTCACATATCAAGTTGACTTTCTCAAGGGCACCCACATCCTTGCCGCTCTCATCAAAATTGTATTTCCCCGTGGGGCTGCACGCTGCTGGGAGATAGCTACATCCTTGCTAAATTGCTTTGATAAAGCTGATTGTGAGCCTAGATTGCTGAGCCTTTCAGGAAGTTTCAAGGCTTTAAACTGAAATCTGTCTTAGCACCGATCTAATCCTCACGAGGATCTATTTCCACTTCTTTGGGGTCACTCTGAAATATGTGGAATCCTTACATTTTTGGAGAGTGATCTGTAACTGTTTCGGGGGTGGGGTACTCATAGACCCTTTTAAGAATCTGATGAAAAATCTGAACTCCTTGAGCCAAGATAAAACACTTTTGCACAATATGTTAGATAGAACTTCGGGAGTATGGCAGACACTCCAAAAAACCCATCCGAGACTAAATTAAACCTCAGGATGAGAATGTTGGAATTGAAAGAAATCTTAGACATGATCTGGCCCAACTGGTCAGATTATTATCACTGAATAATGATGATCACAACAACTACCATGAGAAAAACAATCATCTATTTAGCACTCACTATGTACTAAGCCCTCTGCTGTCACTTTACACCCGTCACGTCATTACACAGCCTATTAGGCACAATTTCATCCCCACTTTACTGAGGAAGCAACTGAGGATCCCAGAGTCTGTTGTTGCCTGTGGAGAGGGAAAACAATCGAGTGGCAGAAGCCAGCTAACTCCTAGATGCATGCTCATAACCACCATGCATTCGTGCCCCTTATCCACTGCCCTTGCTGTACCCTTGGTAGCAGGTACCCACCAAGTAATGGGAACCTGCTGTAGACAGCTTATGCACAAATGGGGGTCTCTTACAGAGGAGGAGATCAGAGTGTCCTACAGAATCCATAAGCAAGGAATTAGCTAGACCACAGGAATCATCTGAAAGGAATGAGACATTGGTTCGCTATACAAATCAAAAAAGGCAATCTGTTTGCCATGAACTAAATGTTGTGTTCCACCAAAATTCATATGATGAGGCCCTAATCTCCAATGTGACTATATTTGAAGATAGGACCTGTAAGAAGATGATGAAGGTCAAATGAGTTCCCAAGGGTTGAGCCCGAATCCACTAGGGCTGATGCCCTTCTAAGAAAAGGAAGAGACACAGAAGGAGGCAACTGTTGCAACCCACGAAGAAGGCTCTCTCCAGGAACCAAACCCTGCCAGAACCTTGATCTTGGACTTTCTAGCCTCCAGAACGATAAGAAAATAAATTTCTTTTGTTTAAACCACCCAGTCTATGGCATTTTGTTATGGCAGCCCTTGCTGACTAAGACACCGTCTTTCTCTCCTTCTCTCTCCCCTTTACCCCCTCCCTCTCTTCCAATAAGAAAATCTGCAAAGGGAAAACACAGGAGCTGGATTTCCCTAGCATGAAGGCTGGGTCACCAGCTAGCGATGGACTCTCAGAACTGCACATACCTAAAAGGATTAAAGAACTGAAATCGCAAAGGTTTCAAACTCAGATGCACAGAGGAGCCAGGCAGGGAACAGAAGTGAGTGAAATGGACTGGATGGGTACAAAAGGGTGACGCAGGAACTGAGAGCCTGACATAAAAGACACAGCTACTTCTCCACATCAGCCACCTGTGCCCTAGACGTACATGTAAGTCAGATGTTGGAGGGCTGTACCCTTTCATTTTCAAAGAAGCAACTCATAATCTGAATTTTCCTGTGGAATCTCCAGAGTTTTAAACATGGCACACTTTGCAGTCCAAACTAAACATATGTGTGGGCTATTTCTAGACCAAGGGCAGCCAGTTTGTGGGCTATGTGCACAAAGCCTATGGGAATCCGTTTGGGAGGGAGGGAAGAGAACAGAAAGAGGACACGCTATGGAGTCAAGGACCCTGGTTCAAAGAAGTACCATCCTCCTGTGAGGTACAAGCCATGCACCTGTGAGGCTGCAGCCACTTCTAGCGGCCACCTTTTTATAATTTTCATGAAGGCATTGTAGGAATTAATAGGGGCTCTAAGTTCCCCTCCCACAGATCGTCAGCAATCCTTTCATGTTTAAGGTCAAAATCAAGTCCATGGGGATTATGGATAGGAAAGGCCCATGGCAACAGACTCAGGAGAGAGCTTTGCCATGAGATGAGATGCACCATTCCCGCTGGAAGCTCACTGGCCTCATTCCATCTGCCCATCTCTAAGCTATCAGGAGGGATTCCCTAAGCAGGTACCAGAGACTTCAAGATTTATGTCAAGGGGCCTCGATTTATTGAATTAATGCTGCTGAGCAGAACTGTAGCTGTTAAACAGTGTGGAGATCTGGATTTTACAGCAATGTAACTAATAAGGCTATTAACACAAACTGGGCCTGCCGCCTGCATTTATAACACCATAAATCTCTCTTCCCACTGGAAGTATTTATGGGATGGCAGGTACTCAGAGTCCACTGCCTTTTTCTGTACTCTGCTCTCAAGACTTGGCAAGGAAGAGGTGTGCCCAATAAGGGGGCTAGTCCGAAGGAAGGAGGGAGAGAACTGATCCTGAGCTGGTTCTCGGCCCCCATCCCTTACATCAACTGGAAATACCAGCCATGACCACGAACGGATGTAGGTTTTTAAAAATTATTCTTCATGCATTTATTTCCCGTTTGTGAAGCACTTACCATGTGCCAAGCCCTTTACAAATGTAGTGACTACGAATTTTCAAGCACCTTCTCAGGAAAGAAAATAGGGTAGCTTTCGTGCATGCATGTGTTCTGCTACTGAACTTAATTTCTGTCTTGAGCCCCCAAACTCTCTGAAGCAGAGCATTTAATCCTGTCACTTCCAGCTAAACTCAATCATGTTCGTGATTCTTATTTTTCTCATTGATTTCAGGTTAAATCGAATCAGATTTTGGACTTTTCTCACTCCTTTCCTCTCAGTGGAGAAGCCAGACTCCAGGGGGGATGTAAATGTCCCTGTGCCATCATTGATGAGAGGCAGCCAGGTCTGTAAATGTCCTTTACTGGCACCCACTGAGTTGTAACCTGTGCCCCAGCGTCACCTTCCACAGTGGCTGACCCTCGGGATGGGGCACACCTCATCTAGCCCTCACATCCTTTTCTGCAACAGGTCGGGTGAAGCCTTGTGGAACTGCTGTGGCCACCCGCCCCCCGCTCCTTCATAATCCCCAAGTCCCACTCAGGGGCCAGGGACCACGACACTCCAGGGCCACTGAGAAGACACTCTCTGGACTTCACTCTCCTGGCCATACCACCCACATGCCTATGGTCTCTCCAGCTAGTACACTGCAATGCCCCGAGGGCACTTGGGGACATTTCTACGAGGACTGCTGCCATCGCCCCTGGCTTGGCTTGCTTTTCTTCCTTTCCTTTCCTTTCTTTCCCTTCCTTTCCCTTCTCTTTCTTTCTTTTCTTACAACACATTGAGCCTTTCTTAGGCACCCATCTCGGATTTACAAAATGTGCGTCATTTACTCCCACCAACAGCTCCATAAAGTCTATTATTATCCCCCTACCATAGATATAGAAACCGAGGTCCAAAAGCTTAAGTCCCCTGTGTAAGGTCACATGGCCATTAAGAGGTGCGGCTAGATTTGAACCCAGACACAGATACGTGTACACCTCATATTCTTCCATAACATCATTTTGAAGGCTTTCACAAAAGCATATGTGTGTGATGCATTTTGTATACCCAGTTCCAACTGTTAAACCCTTAGCTTCTTCGGCATTATAAAAAATGCTGCTATGAACATCTTCAGAATTGTATCTCTGAGAGCATTTGTGATCATTTCCTTAGGATAAATTCCTAGACGTGAAACTGCAGTGTTAGGGGCTGTACCTATGCAAAAAGCTTTTGATGCATTTTATCAAATTGCTTTCTATAAAGCTTGTATGAATTTACCATCCCACACCACTGTATAAGACTGTCTGCTTCTTCACATTTGTACCCTCCCTGGGTGTTGTCTGTCATTTTCTTACATATCTTTCAATTTCAGAGATGAGAAATGATGTTCCAAGGATAGTTTAATTTGCAATTTTTATTGCAAATGAGGTTAAATCAATCACCTATTGAATAAACAGCTCTGACTTCAGCAAAGAGAAGGTGAATTGGGAGGAGTGCTGAGTTACACACAAAGTTATTTATCAATACAAGGATCATATAGTAGAAGACAGCCACCCAGGAGGCAGCATGAATTGACACAGAACTGTCAGAAGAGGTCAAGGTTGAGTTCAAGGGAAAAGGGCTCAGTATCTGTCTTGGAGCTTTCCAAAGGCAGACCTTGAGGAGGAGGTGTGATCCGAGCCTTGAACCGCAGAGAAGTGCCTTCACATCACTCAGTTCCTTTCAGCTCCCCAAGTGCTGGTTCCTTTGCCCTTTCCTTTAACTTTGCTAAGTCCTCATCCTCACCTTTCAGGCTGTAGCTCAAATGTCTCTTCCTCAGGAAAAGTGTCTCAGCCTCAAACAAGTTCATGCCCCAGATTATGGTCTCTCTCCATGCTCTGTACTTTAAAATACACATTGCAATAATTAATTAACTGTGTTTGCAATTATTCACGTAATGTCCCTGGACTATAAGCTCTGGACTAGACTGTAAGCTCTGGGAGCCTAGACTGCATCCATCTTGCTCATCTCTGGGTTTCCAAGACCTAACATGAAATCTGGAACATAAAGAGTTTGCTATTATCCAGCTCTTATGCCCAGCTCTAAGTCTACCCTTCATTACTCCGTTTTGTGTTGCCAGTACTAGGTCTAGAAATGGCATTTTTCCTTTGCCAGCTAGACTTCTTTATGGTTCTATCAATAGGGGGAGATGTGAAGGCTGGAGGAGGGAGAAGAGACTTGCTCCTTCTTCCGGTTGGCATCCTATTCCTTTAAGCACCTCCTCAGCAAAACAATGCCTTCCAACCTCCCCATTCCCTACCCCTACCCTCCACCTCTGCCTTCCTCAAGCCCCACTTTGGCAAGGGTTCATCTCCAGTTGCTTTCAGCACTCCCAGCCTATTTGTGCTCTTTCACAGGTACCAGCAGAAACCGGGGGTGTCCCCTTATCAAAGGTCGAAGCCCCAGATCCATGGACCCCTCCTCCCAGCTTCTAGACGTGGATAAGAGCATGTTCTTCCCTTTGTTCCCCTATGGCAGTTTCTGCTGCCCCCAGTTATTGCATCTGGGCTATCTCATTGTTCTGCTCCTGAACATCCAATTCCTTATATGAAACTCTCCCTGTTAAAATACCTAGTGTGGTTTCTGTCTTCCTCACTGGACCCTGATGATGCAGTAGATATTCAATTAACATTTCATTGAAGCCAGGAACCATTCTCTAGTTAGAAAATGGTGTGAACAACTCATAGCAATATTGTGTGATTGAGGGTCTACTGTGTGCCTGGCATTGTGTGAGGTCCTGAAAGCCCAAAGATGAAACAGAATGAGCCAGGAGTGCCCCCAAACACCTTAAGACAGAGAGTAGAACCCTCTTTCCTCCAACTCCATATCTAGATCGAAAGCCTCTTAAAAGGGGACAGTTGAAGCTAAAGAAACCTCCTGCTCTCTGCAATGTTTTTCAATGGGTCTCAGCATATTGGGGGAGAATTCTTTGTTGTGCAGGACGAGCTTTGCAAGAAGTTTAACATTTTTGGCCCCCTCAACTAGATGCTAACACCCCTCCTCCAGTCAACTTGTCAGCCAAAAATGCCCTCACACATTGACAAATGTCACTTTGGCAGTGCCCACTCTTCCTAACCAGTACAAGGTCACCCGTTGAGGAGATAACCCTATGGGATGAAAAATGTGTTAATTATTTCTGACATTATCAGCCCCAGCAGAGAAACATTTAATAACTGTAGAAGATGGTATATAGTTCTGAGTGAGATCTGCAAATTAACCAAGACAACTAGCGGAATGAAATCCAATGGAGGGCGTGACAAGGTGCAGACTGGTAGGGTGGCCGGCGGAGGAAGAAGGCAGCTGGGAACCTAATTAGCCAGGACTGCTCATATTTGAGCTGCTGTGCTCCCAGCTGCCTCCTGACTCATGACATGTTGAGAATGAAATCATCAGGAAGCACTTACACACAGCCTCTTGTTAGAAATGGGTCCCCAGGAGGCTTAATCGGAAGAAGAAAAACAGGCAAGAGGTGGGGCATGGAAGAAGAGAAAAAGAGATGGTGGGTGGCACTTGACCGTGGGTCCCCCACACATATGGTGCCACCCAAGACGGGGCATTTTTGAAGGAATTGAGGTTTTCTCTACTTCACTCCTTCTCTTCCACTCCACCCCTGGTGACTCGTAGAGCACCGGTTCTCAGCGAAGTAGGTTGGCACACTCTGATACATGGAAATTGATAACGAAATGTCAAAGTAACTTCACTGTGGTTAAAAATTATTAATCACAGTTTAAAAAACACTGAAGTCTGACAACGATTTTTCTCCCTTCCTTCTTTCTATATAATTTTTAAATTCTTTTAAAAAATTAAAATTGATTCAAATTATCTAATAATATCATTCTCTCACACTTATATTCCAATCTTTTGTCTCACATGGAAGAGAAAAAATGCAAAGTTCCTGGTATGGCTCACGACTCCAACCAATCTTATCTTCCCAACCTAATTACCAACTATGTTTGTCCTTTACTTCCTATACCCTTCACCCCCAAGCAAAGAAAGAAGTTTTGACTTTTGAGGTCAGCATAGCATACAGCATGATAATGGACACTGGAGTCAGATAGAACTGAGTTCTAATCCTCTCTTGGACAGTTAGTAGCTCTGGAAATAACAGGAAATTACTAACCACTCTGAGCCCTAGTTTTCCTCCCCACTGGATACAAACATTGGCATCTCAGCCTCTGGACCCTGGATGTTGCTGAGAAATGGGGAGCCTACTACCTATGCTGCCAATCTTACAGGGCTGTTGTGGGGATCTCGGGAGACAAAGGACAGGAGGGTTCTTTGTAACATTAAATTATTATGTGCACAGATACTGTCGGGTCTTGGTTATTTGCAAATGGCTTACGCAATCCATTGATTATCTATGTCTGCCTCCCTGCTCTGCTTCTCCACTGATCCCAGATGGAAGAGCTGGCCAGGGTGGGTGAGTGGCGGCCTGCTGACTGCCTATCCATTCACCCTGTCCTCCCTCCCAACAGAAATCCAATTTTATTTACTTTCCCAACAGCCAAATGCTTGAAATGGGGCTGTACCCTTCTCTACCCGAAGGCAGGGGTAGGGGGACAGGGAGCAAGATATGAGTCCTGACTGGTCAAAACCAATCACAGCAATTCCACTGCCCTTGTCAGAGACTGGCTGAAACATGGACATGCGACACAATTCTGACCAGTGGACATAAAGGGAAGTCTGCTGGGGGCTCAGGGAAATGAATTCCTTGCTCTCACAAAATCAATTGATAATGTTGACGTCTTGATGCTTGGAGCTCTTGTAGCCATCTCTGAACGTGAAGGGTAAAACATAAGGACAAAGCTAGCCACTGAGACTTTGAAAGCTTCAGTGTCTTTGACCTTCTAGAGCTTCCCTGCCTAGAGATGTCTTGGTATGTAGAATGACTCTGGTGATCATACATTCTAGTCAGCTGGGGCTGATACAACATAACTGCCATAGACTGAGTGGCTGGAGCAATACAAATTTATGTCTCAGAGTTCTGGACGCTGGAAGCCAGAGATCACAGTGGTGGAGTTCTGGTGAGCATCTCCTTCTAGATTATAGAAGGCAGACTTCTCCATGTGTCCTTACATGATGCATAAAAAAGAGGGCTAGTGAGGACTCTGGCCTTTTCTTATGAGGGCACTAACCCCAGTCATGAGTGCTCCAGCATCATGACCTAATTACCTCCCCCTAATCCCATCTCCAAATACCATTGCATAGGGAATTAGGCTTCAGCATTCAATCCATAATGAACCTGGTTTTCTGAACCGTTCCAGTTTACATTCGTGCTAGAGTACTGTCTGATTTAGTATTTATCCTGAACAAAAGTTTCCTGGTTTGAATGATAAATTATATGATCTCCCTACTGATAATAAATGTCCTTATTATTTTAGTCACTGAGTTAAGTTTACTCTATGCAGCCAAAATATTCTAATTAATACAGGACTAGAGAGAGGTACAGAGGATGTATATATACATATGTATGCCCATTTATGTATACAAACATGCATGACTGTATATGGAATGCATGCTTTGTGGAAACCAGAAAAAAAAAGTGAGAAAGAAACAAACAGTGACATTATAATCTGAGAATTCATCTTCTCCCAAATGTCTCATGAACCTTCAAGGCAGAGCGTGTGTGCCTCCCCTATTCCCACACTCTTTATTTCCACTATTGTCTCAGGCAGCGAAATCCTGATCCCTCTTGATGCGTGTAGCTCTTTAACTTTCCCCAGAGTTATGAATCCGTTGTCAGAAACCACATATGCACGTCCTTATTCTCACTCTCTCCTTCATCCGTCCTTCCCCAGTCACTCCATTAATGGCTTCAATTTGCCAGGTGCTCTCTCCTCTTACACTGTCATCAGCAAGGTAGGGCCGTCTTGGCCATGGTCACAGAGAAAACTGAGATGTCTGCTGATGTAGTGTGTCAAACAAGTGCCCTGCTAGCTTTGCTATCATCTGCTAAGCCTCATCTATTATCTTAGCTGATTTGAGACAAGGTTTCAAGGTAAACCTAGCAGGCAAGGTAAACTCTAAGGTAAGACAAAAGTAAGTTAGAACTCTTGATACCTGCCTAGCCTGGAAATGGCCCCTGCAGATAAACTTTCTCTCTCTCTCTTTTATTGCTCACCTGATGCAAACCCAAGTGTCTGAACATAAGCTATGACCACCCAAGGTCAGGAGAATCTGGACTTGGAGATGGAATCAAGGAATTCAGAAGACTATTTCTACTACTTTTTCCAAATCAATGAAACAAGCACTCTTCTACTGGTAGGGGTATAAAAAGTTACGATGGTTTGGAGAGGGCAATATGATAGTAGGAACAATTAAGAGTGTTCATACACTTTGATTAAACCGTCTAATTTCTATGAATTATCCGAAAGAAACGGGGGCAAATATATATGTATATAACAATGTTCATCATATCGCTGGAGTAGAAAACAATTATAAGCACTCATTGGCAGAGAATTGGTGAAATAACTTATGGTATATCTATGTTGTGGAGCACGGCACAGTTATTCTCATATGAACACTTGTTAAACTGTCCTGGACAGTTTAACAGATGAGTGTAAACTGGCACAATTGTTCTGGAGGACAGTTATTCTCATATGAACACTTGTTAAACTGTCCTTGTTAATCTGGCAATATGATCAAAAGAGCCTTAAAAATGTTCACACCACTTGAAATAGTCACAAATGCTGTTCACGGTGTTTCTGGCTCTCCACCATCCAGACATGGTAGAATTAAATTTTGTGGCCTTCTGGTGATTATACAACTAGTTCTTATCCATGTGACTGGTTCTGGCCAATGAGTTGTAAGAGCACTGAATCATCAGTATAACACCCAGAGAACTCTCTTCTTCTTCCATGGTGACTAGCAATGTTTAAAATGATGGCAGCTCCATCAGCCTTGGTCCTAGAGTCAGAAGACATAAGCATAACTCAGTGGGAAATAAGCCTTTGTTGTTTTAAGATTTTTAGAGTTGTTCGTTACTGCAGCATATCCCATCTACGCTGACTGATACACCCTCTAACCCAACGTGCCCACCTCTAGAATTATATCATAAGCAAACACTTGCACACATGCGTATAAACGTTAAAGGGTCTTTTGTATACATAGATACATGTTTAAGGATATTAATCACCAAATTGCTCTCGATACACACCTACAAAAACACACAGCAGTAAGTCCTACAGCACACCCGCAATACCAAGACAGCTAGGTCAGAAGGCATGTCAGCATCATCCACACGCTATGACATTTCCTAAAAAGACCTGGGCCCCAATGTGAAACCAATCCAGGTTCCTCCCGCCCTCCATCATAATGAATGACCCTCAGAGCTCCCAGAGCCCAACAAGTGGACTTTATTCAAGGATTCCTTACTCCATCAAAGATGTTCTAATAATATTAAATTTCAAAAGGTAAGAGTTAGAACCTCAATCTCATTTTCTCCCCAGAATCTCTGAGGTTCATATGCAAATTTACCCAACTCCTCCCCATAAGTCATCAAGGGGAGAAAAAAGCCTTTATCTATCTCAAAACATACCTGCTATGTTCTTCCCCTGGAACAATGGCTCACTTTGCATCTACATAACCTACTCAAGCAAAGTCTCCACCTCTAGAAAAAAAGCAGCTGAAAACGTAGCAACTTCTCTCCACACTGAAGAAAATTGGTTTTTAAGTTTACCAATCATTACGCCATCCTTATTATTATGAATGCTGTTGAGCATATTGACAACGATGAGAAATAAATGATAAGGATGAAGCAGAGAGAAGTGATGTGTTTTACCATCCAGATTAGAATTTGCCTTGGAGTTGTGTCAGGATGCCCCTTTTAGCAGCAGATCTTCACATTTTAATGGCCCCACTGGGTACACCTTCTGAGCCCTAGAAAGTAGTTGGCAAGAAGAATAAGCAGAAGGAAGAGTCCCTTGAAGCTCCCAAAGGGACGGTTGCTCAGTTGCTAGAAGACCTTGCGTAGTTGCTGGCGGTGGCAACTGTGGCAGTGGTCGGAGCGATGGGGGGTGACAGCAGTGGGGGTATAGGGAAACAGAGGAGACCCGCTCATCAGCCCAATCCTGACCTCTCAATTCGCAAGGCTGAATTAATGTGACAGTGATGGGGCATTAATATTAACTAGGATTTAATATTTTATAGCCAGTCGCTCTCTCCAGAAATGGATTGAAAATGGAGAGGTCAGCTATCGTCGGCGAAAATAAGCAACTCAAAGCAACATGAGAAGAACAGGGAAGCGCCAGGGGAGCAGTCAAAGCCATGAGTAGAGAGGACGGCCCACTCTGCGATGAGAGCTGAGGATCTTGGGTACCTGCCTTTGTGTAGGACAGAACATCTGGTAAACCATTCTCTTCATTCTAGAACATTCTACCTCTGTTAACTCACCTATCTCTCCTTCCCTGTAGAACAAGAAAGATAGAGAACATAGCCTTTTATGCCTGGAGAGCAAAAGGAAGCCTTCAGGTGGTAAATCAAGTTGGGTCAAGACAACCATGCAAGACCAGGACTAGAATCTAGTCACTGGCTGTCCTTGAGATACCTCCATTCTGGAAACAGGTGACCCCAACTAAGTATCACAGTTTTCCCCCACAGAGCCTTCGGAAAAGTAGGCTGTAAGCTGGACTGGAAGCTCTGTGAGGGCAGGGACCAGAACTATCTTGATCACTAATATTTCCCAAGAACTGGAAAAATGCCTACGTGGTTGGAGCTCAACAATTTTTGAAAGATGAACAAATGAATGGATAAACATATAGGGTCTTGTATTTGAAAAGGTTCCATAGTCAAGTAATTGCAGAAAGCCTGCAGATCCTAGCCCTCTCTCGGAGAATTACAGTGTAATAGCAGAGAAGCCTTTCCCTAATTCTGTTTATCACAGAAGGTCTCAATTTATTTGAACATATTAACCCTCACCTCTTTTGGAATGTTTTAACTCTATTTCTATGGGACATGCTGATATGTGGAATTACAATAAAGTGGAAAAAGCAAGAAATTTAGAATCAGACAAAACAAGATTCAAATCACAACTTTACCACTTTCCAGCTGAGTTATTTTGAAAAGGCTGCTCAATCTCTCTGAGCCTTAGTTTCCTCATCTGTGACATGTAAACTATAGCAATGCCTCCTTTATGTACCTCATGGGAATTGTAAGAATTAAATGAAATACTACACATGGAAATTAATCAGTTGCACATTGTGGTTGTTGCTATTTCTAAAAGCCAGTGTCGTGTCAAGTTGATATCGCCCAAAGCTATTTCCAGTTCAGTTTCAGATCCTACTAAATATGTGCCAAGGTCTGATCTCTGGGGGTTTCTTGGGACTTGAAGATACACTTTTAGGTACCGACGAGTCTTACTATCACAGAAAATTAATAACAGAGTTTTTTTTTAATGTCACTTGAAGCATTGTGGTACATCTAAGTCATTCATAATGCCTTCATCCCTTGCCACTTCCAATTACTTGCAGGCTGGAAAGCCAAATACTCAATTTACAGATTCCTTTGAAGATAGGGGAGTTATGGCCTATGAAATATAAGAAGACATCTTCAGTGAGTCTTCTGGGAAAGGGTTTGATTCTCTGATTTAACAGAGTCAGACAAGACTAGCGCATCTTTCTCCCCACTCACTTCTTGAATGGAGTGCAGATATGAAGGCTGGAACAGCAGCAGCCATCTTGTAACCTTGAGGGAAAATACAAGAGAATTACAGGGGCATCATTCTGAAATTATTGAGCCAATGCACCAGAGCCAGAAACCATCTTCCCTCAAATTTGTATGACTAAAAAGAATTAAATCACTATAGTCAGATTTATGCTACTTGCAGCTGAATCAATTCTACCTGATAAAAATAGTATGAAAAGGGGTTCAATTGGGACTTTGCCTTTAAAATCAAACTTAAAATTATAAAAATATGCTTTATCTCATATTAAAACAAATTTAGGTTTATAATTAAGTGGCTCTATAATTCTATTCCCCAATTCTTAGAACCAAGAATGTATTATTGATTTATTTGGTACAGAGCATAATTCTTCTAATGAAATTATATCCCAGATTAATGTGGAAATGCTTCTCATATTTAACTTTGACAGCAAGTTTATTAGTATGAGCTTCATCAATTCTCCCACAAGTCTCTTTTAATCCTTTGCTATTCTCGTCCCTTATACTTGCAGATCTCATTGTGGGGTCATCATTGTGGACTCTTCTCTTCTTTAATTGCCTAACTCTGCCAGGTGCTCAGTCGTCAAGGGCTTTGCATGAGATTTGACCAGCTCACCAGCATCATTGTCATCAGCTTCATGAAATCCTGCTTCTTAGGCAAGATTGGTAGTTCCACTTCGCTGTCCATGGGCACTTTATTTCCTTAACACTGTTGGGTGTTTACAATATTCGATAATTGAGGAAGAGGCTGACTGAGACACAGACTAGTGTTGAGGGAAGAAATATCTGTGTGTGGACTGATTTCTTAAGTGGACGATCCATTAGTGAATATTTTCATGCACTGATGTCATTCAAAAGTCTACGGTTGATGTTTACCTTGAAAAAGCCACCGAGGCAACAGACTGAGAGTCAGAAGACCTGTGCTTCAGTCCCACCTCTGTGCCTGATTTGCTGTGTAACCCTGGGCACGTCACTTCCCCTCGCTGGGACTCAGTTTCATTTTCCTCAACTGCAAAATGACTGGACCGTGTACCTTATAAGGTTCTTCAACTCCTGAAAAGTCTATTGTCCTGCAAACAACTGACAATGAGTCAGGGTGGCAAGCTTGAGTCCAAAAGCTAAGAACCTCTGAAAAGGGTGACAGAAAACCCCGAACAAGGTTATTTGCTAAATCTGACTCGGGCTGCATATGTTCATTTGGAGGATGCCCTCAATCTCTTAGCAGAAGAGAAACTAATTAGATTGAATAATAAGACAAGGCTGATAAATGAAAGTACACGAGAAATAACACATTGCTGAAGATTAACACATGTTCTGGTCTGTCCTCATAATAAAACCAGGGCCCCCATTTATCCAGAAATCTCTGACCTAGACAGAGTGAGAGGAATACACAGCTCATTCACCTAGAGTAAGGATTTCATCTCAAAGGAAAAACAAGGAATAGAAGCACAATTTAGAGACAAAGTAATATAAGTGGTAAAGGTCAATCTTACCCCATCACCTACCTAATTCTTAATGCTCGCAAAGCCCTAATGTTTAAAATTATTGGGTGGTTCTCCACTCCACCCTCATTTTTCACTGTTTCATTCCTTTTACTCCATACTTCAAGGAATTTAATATTTTAAATATTCCATTTACACTGAACTCTTTCTCACTTCCATGGTTTTATTTCTTCTGTACTTCTTAGAATTCGCTTTCCTACCTTCCACCCTATCCCAAAGCCAAACTATTTACGGTTCTCTGAGCATGCCCCTTCCAGCCTCTATATTTTTGTAAATCCTGTGCCCTCTTCCAAGGACACTTTATCAATTACAATACATTTGACTACAATTAACAGAATACTCAGCTGAAAATAGCTTAAACCTTGTTGACACCAGGGACCGGTTCTCCTATGAGAATCTAATGCCTGATGATCTGAGGTGGAGCTGAGGCGGTGATGCTAGCACTGGGGAGCGCCTGCAAATACAGATGAAGCTTTGCTTGCCTGCCTGCTGCTCACCTCCTGCTGTGCAGCCCGGTTCCTAACAGGCCACATAGGACCTTAGGACCTTACCTGGTCAGAGGCCCAGGGGTTGGGAAGCCCTGGCTTAAACATTAAAGGACTTTAAATACTTTGTTCAATAGCTCAACATCCTCAGGCTTGATACCACCTTTCCTCCCCCACTCCCTACCCATCCCTGTCAGGGTGGCATAACGGCTGTCACAATTCCAGGCATCACAACTCACATAACAGCATCCAACGACATTCGAAAGAGAACTTTATCTTCTCAAATTTCTTTTTAGGAAGAAAAGCACCTTTCCCAGAAGGTTCTGCCTCTGGCAGAATTTTCCCCAAATTTCGCTGGCCAGAAAAGTCCTTAAACTTCCCAGGAGTCAAACTCATCAAGCACTTACCCTCCACTCCGTTCCCAAATGCCGCCAGGTCTTCTCCTAGCCTCGTACTGACTTTAATTTTCATTTAGTAGCATTTACTGAATATTACTAAGTGCTAGGCACTCTGCTAAGCACTCTATACACATTACCTTATGTAGCCCTTAGAATTGTGTGAGGTAAGCATTGTTATCCCCATTTTAAAGTTGAGACAAAGGCACAGAAAGGTTAAGCAGCTTGCCTGAGGACACACAGCTAGAAAGAGGTAGAGCCGGGATTCAAATTCAAGTATGTTCAACTCCAAAGCCGGAGGCTCTCAGCCACCCTTGGTCCTTCTCACTCCTGTCTCCTCTTGACATTCTTTTGCCCCTCACTGGCTTCTTTTCTTCACACAGTGGAAGTCTCCCTGTCTAATGGAGCCTTTCCCTCTGATGAGCAACATTTTCAGATCTTCCCTATAATTAAAGAAAAATGAGAGCCATTTCCCTTCACCTTATTCTCTCCTCAATCTATCAAACTTCACAAAAGCGCCTCTTCACACTTACTGATTCCACATCCTCAGCACACTAAATTTACTCTTCGCTTCATCTAGCATCCTCCCCCGCCTCCCCTGAAACTCTCTGCCCAAGGTTATCAACAAGAGCCAACCGAACCGCTTCTCCCCATGCTCCCTCCTCCTGAACCTGATCAATTGGCAGAGTGACCTGGACTTGACAGATTGGCAGGGTAACCTGAATCTGATCGATTGGCTGCCCAGCGCTCCAGTCTGTGTGGGACTCTAAAACATCATGGGAAGTGTAACAAATGAAGAAAATTGTGTTTACCTCTCAGAACTTTTCTTCGAGATACTTTCATGTGCAGTTGGAAAGTAAACTTTGATAAGTTACTCTGGGAAGGACTGGGAGGCGTCCCCAAGAATTGTGCCACAATAACAAATGCTTTCCCTGGCGCCCTCCTATGAGGGTTGGTCTCTTTAACTGTGGAGCTTTTGTTTTGCTGAATATGGAACGCAAGCCTGGAGCCAGAGCTAATTGCTTGGGTCAATAGAAGAGGGGCCTTTGCCCACACTCGGTGTTCAGGCTCTCCTACAAATTAATGCCAAGCAAATATTTAAAGAACATAAGTTTGAATCATTAGCCTACCTTATGGAGCCACCTTTCTCAGTCCAGATCTATCTGCTGTATGTAATATGACTGATTCATTTTCTTCTCTCTTTGCAGGTCTGGTATGTTTTCTTCTAAACCCCAGCATCACAATGGTTTGTCCTTTGTCTCTCTGTCTGTCTGTCTCTCTGTCTGTCTCTCTGTCTGTCTCTGTCTCTGTCTCTGTCTCTCTCTGTCTCTCTCTCTCTGTCTCTCTCTCTCTCTCCTCTGTATCATTGGTTCCTCTGTCTCTTCCTACCCCTGCAGTGGGGATATTTCCCTAGATTCTGACTTCAGACTCCTCTCTCCACATCTTCTGATCGCAACCTTTCTCAGGTGTATTAGTTATCTACTGCTGCATAACAAAGCACCCCAAATTTTGGCAGCTGAAAACAACAAACGTTTGCTCTCTCACAGTTTCTTCTTGTCAGAAATCAAGGAGTGGCATGGCAGGTGATTCTGCCTCAAGGTCCCTTATGAGACTGCAGTCAAGGTGTTGGCCAAGACTTCGGTCATCTCAATCCCAAGGCATAGCCAGGAGAGCATACGCTTCCAAGCTCATTTGTGTGGCTGCTGGCACTCTTCAGTTCCTCGTCACACATGCTTCTCCACTGGACTGCAACAATACATCGCAGTGGGCTTCCCAAGGGTGAGTGATCCAAGAGGAAGCAGCCAAGATGGAAGCCACAGCCTTTTTATAACCTAACCCCAGAAGTGACATCTCATCACTTCTGCCATATTCTATACATCAATAGTCCTATCCTCACTCAAAAGGAAGAGATTACACAAGGGCACACATGCCAGGCGGTAGAGATCACGGGGGCCATCCCAGGGGCTATGTACCACCCAGGGCTCTCACATCAAGTCTGTGAGAGAGTCCACTTCTGTCATAACCCTTTTACCTCTCTATTCCCAAGTGTCTGCTAATTCATTCCATGTGGACATGGGAGATGGCTGTTAGCTCATGTTCTATTACAACAAACCCGCTTTTTCGTGTGTGTTCTCTTAAAGCAGCTCAATTCGCCTCCCCTGTTTCATCAGTTGTCAACTGATGGCATAGCTGTTCTCCTAGGCCCTGGATATTTAGGCTTCTGGATCATTCTCTATTCTTAAATTCAACAAAAATCCTTATGTCGCCATTTATTAAGCCCCTGGTATGTGCCAGGCTCTTTCATAGACATTATCTTATTTAATTTTTGCAGCACTGTAAGGTGGGCATTATCACCCCTATTTTGCAGGTAAATGAACTCGTATTTCTTTCAAAGGCAAATAGATTTCTTGGAGTTTGGTCTTGTTCTATGCACTAAGAAACGGCAATGAATAAGATAGGTACAGTCCCTTGGGGAACTTATAACCTTGCAGAGGAGAATTTTCCTGTACTAAGTAGCCCATGGCTGAGATTACGTTGTATACAGTTAACAGCTATGGTTTGGAATAAAGCAGACCTAGGTCCAAGTGTCGGTTTAGCCATTTACCAGATAGGTGACCTTGGGCAAGTTACTGAAATTTCCAGGCCTCAGCTCCCTTCTCCATCAAAATAATAGTGCTTACTTCATGCAGTTTTTTTTAATATTAAATGCGATGATTCAAATAATCCATATGGCATAGGGCCTAGCACATCAGGGTTTAACAAAAAGGAGGTTTCGATGATGACAAATTATGATGACAAATGTGATGATGAGAGGTATTTACCCGACTCACAGCAACGATAATCACTAACATTTATGGAGAGCCGTTATGTGTCGGACACTTTTCTAAGTACTACACATGCTATAACTCAATCATCAAAGCAACTCTATGAATTAGACATATTATTATGTCCATTTTACTTATGAGGAACTGAGGCACAAAGAAGTTAAGTAACTTGACCAAGGATACAAAGCCAGCAAAGGGCAGAAACAGAATTTGGACACAGGTAGACGAACCTCAAGGCCAAGAACTTGATAGAATTTTAGAAGTAGAAATGCCTAAAAAACCCAGTGTTCGGGGAACCATAGTGGTGTGTGTGTCTGTCTGTCCCTGTGTATAACTATGTATATGTATCTCTGAGCACATACATATGTGTGAGTGACTCTGCAGGTAGGATTAGGCACATGGCTGAGCACATGTTTTAGACTGAGTCTGTATTATGTGTTCATTCTCATTCAGTACTGGGTAAAAAGAAAAAAATTTGCATTCTAGGTCACATTTTGCATTGTCTTTGCATGTGGGCATGCAGCTTTTGATTGTGAAAATTCTTGCTTGTTTGTTTTTCTTGAAATTCTCCTCTTTCTAAAGCATGATCTCTGCTTATGGTTCAGGGAATAATGAAAGAGCCCCCATTGGCAAAATGGAACCTGCCTCTTAAGGGCACATAAAAAGAACTACAGTAAAGAAGACAAATGAATTACACAGTATTTCATTGCAACACACTCTATATATTTCTATAACATTATTGGAAGAATAGCTCTGTGGGAGGCAGGTTCTATAGTTGGCTAGTGTGCCACTCGCCCATCCCCAGCCTTGGTGTCTTCATCACAATGGTTTGACAATTTGTACACCTCCCTGCTTCCAAGGATGTCTCCATTTGGAAATGACCAGTTCTGGCATCAACAAAATTCACCTGTCACGTCTCTCCCTCTTTCTTTCCTCAGTACCTTACCTTAGGTTTTTCTCCTCCCTTCCCATTTATAACTCTCCCCTTCCCCCCTCTGTTTCTTCCTTCTGCTTCCCAACTTTACTCATAAAATTAGGAAGTCGGAATGGTTAAGAGGTAGGGAATTGGTGTCAGACGCATTAGTGTCAAATCATGTCATCCATCTGCCCCTTACTACCTATGTGACCTCGAGCAAGTGGTTTAACCTCTTAGAGTCTCAGGTCCTTCAGCTGATAAATGAGGGTTACTGTGAGCATTAAATGAAATATGTAAGTAAGATACTTAGAATAGTGCTTGACACATGGTAAGCATTAAATATATATTAGAACGATTAAATTCATAATAAATCACTATGGGGACTCAAAATAATTTCTTGATTGAATTGTTATATGTTTCTTAAGAACAGATCACTGATCAAGAATGGATTTATTCTGGCATTATGCAAAGGTAGAGAAGAGAGACCAAGGTCAGTTGAGCTCTACAACATACTGGCTCTGTGACCTTGGGTGAGAGACTTAAGTTCTCTAGGCATCAGTTTCTTCAGCTGTCATATGGAGACAATAGTCCCCATCTCTCAGGCTGATGTAAGGGATTAGATTTTAGCTCTTGGGTCAAAGTCCAGTGCACAGTAAGTGGAGATTAAGTGTTATTATTAGAATTAGGGTTTACCCTTCCCTTTGCGGTCTATGAACTCTCCTTGCCCATTTTCGGCCCTGTTCTCTCTCTACTTAGCTTTTCACTCTCCTCACTCACTATTCACACACAGAACTAGAAAAATTCACTGGAGTATTTGTTCATTCAATGCTGTGTCTACTATCCATTGTGGTCTAACAAAATGACCCAAAACTAGGGGCCTAAAATAACCACAATAAATGTATTTTTGCTCACCAATCTGCAATTTGGGCAGGGCATGGCCAAGATGACTAGTAGCAGGTAAGTCAGCCCAATGGAGAACTCACCCATTACACCGACGAGGAAACGGGCTCACAGAGGTTAACCAACTTACCAAGATGACACGGTAACTGAGTGGCAGAGTGGAGCCTGCAGTGGAGAGCAACTGGGAAAACCAAGCCCTTTCTTCCAAGTCTTTTTGAAAGGTCATCCATCCCTCTCTGACCTGTCTCTCTAGTTAAGACCAACTCATCTAGTGACTTGTTCCTTGAAGGCTGCTGTGAAGGTATTTTAGCAATAATCCTGTCCTTGAGAGATGACTTTGCCTTGACATTCCATCTTCCTGATGGAATTTTTGGTTCCACCCCTTCCTCAAGCCGGTTTAATTGCCAAGACTGTAGAGAAAATCTCACCATCTCTTCAGTTCACCCAGCAGGACCCAAACCCTTAACAAGACAACTCTCTGACAAAGTATGTTATATGGCCACAGACAAAACTTTCCTAGCAGAGGATTGGAAAGAAAAAAAAAATTGAAAGAAGAATGGAGAGGGGAGACAAAGAGAGATTTCTTTCCATTGATTTCTTTGCCAATGAGAAGTCTTTAAAAAAATCGCTTTTTAGCTGCAGCCCTCAGATGCATGAGCTGTTACACTGAGGGAGGGAGAACAAAAATCAAACTCTGAGTCACATCAAACTGTGATCTTTCATTCATCTGAATAGGCAGCCATCTTGGTAAACATTAGAAATTCAAACAAAAGACAGAGGGAATATCTGAGGTAGAGTGGGCCTTGGGCAAAAATGTAAGGTTGGCAAAGTCTGACTTCAGAACCCCACAGTGCTCCATCCTCCCCCCTGCTCGAAGTCGGCATTGCCTCCCTCTCAGCTTCTCCTCTGGCTTCCTGGTAGACCTCCTGTCACTTATCCCATTACTGTTCTCTGGTGCTAGCAACTGACCTCCAGTTGGTGCTGATAATGAAACCAACTGTTAATTAACTGATAAGGAAATCTAAGCTGTAGGTATCCTCTCCCCACCAATCCAAGGATATTTAATATTTGGAAAAGGCAGCTCTTGGAGAGCCCAAAGTCATTAAGACACAGACTCTGTGATGGAGGACTGGTAGGTGATGTGTTGATTGAGGGATATGGTTGGTGCTGGGAAGTGCTGCTAAGCTGCCCCTTCAGAAATGAAGGACATGTTATCGTAACTGCTGAAGTATTTTTAAGAGAGAGCCCTTTGCAATCAGCCCCGTTGAGGGATGCTTCAGCTAATGAGAGCTACTTTATCCAAGGTCATTCCCAAGGTCATGCCCGCTTCCCAGGGCAGCCTGCACCCAACTACTAATTAACAGAGGGTATGAAGGCCCGGCCTTCTTGCTGAGACAACTTCAGAGACAAGTTTGGAAGATCATCCCATCTTTAGAACTCCCCCTAAGGTTGGCCAAGGTTTCTGTCGAGATTAAATTACATCTCTATTTCCTCCTCTTTTTAATCCTGCTTCCTTTCCTCCTCTCCATAGATACTGATCTCAAGAGCTCACCCTAACAAACCTCCTGCATGCCAATCCTTATCTCAAAGCCTGCTTCTCCAAGGAATTCAACTTGTAACAGGGCAGTAGGAGAAGAGCCTTCTTTGGCAGAGCCAACATGTTGCATAATTCCAGGAGGCACGGCTTCCATTGCACTCTTTGGAAATGGTATTCCCTAGAATTGTACAGTCTTAAAGCCCCGCTTCCTGTCAGTGCCTGAGATCATACCAAACATTCCATAAGCATAAGTGAGCACCCAGCTCTCTACATTACCAACCTCTCAGGCTGGCTCTTGCAGGCACCTGATTCTTTCACTGTGGCCTGTTTTTGCCACTCAGAGCTTTGCAGTGTGCCTTCTCTGCACCACTGTCTGGCCTGCCAAGCTATCGCCCCACATCCTGACACTTTTTCCACATCTGTTCCTCCTCAGAATGTGCAAGTTCTATGTTTGCCACTATGTGGTACTGGGCAAATATTTACCCCAGAGCCTCCATTTCCTCACCTTTGACATGGCAGAGACTGATGATTAGCTCTCAATATCCATTTTTTCTTCTTTCCTTTCCCAGAGCATATGGCCATCCGTGTAGAAATTTCCCAACCTGCCCTGCAGCTAGATGTCATGTGACCACATTCTGACCTATGAAATGTGATAATAACTGCATGGTATACATAACTTCTATAAAAGCGAGCTGTTTTCTCTCCATATTCCCTTTCTCCTTTCTGTTGGCTATGAAATTAGAGGTGGAACAGCTGCCTTGAATTCATAAATGGAAGCCTGTTTCAAACCACCAAACTCTGCCAGTTACGTGAGTGAGAAATGAGCTTCTATCTTGTTTAAGTCACTGTACTTGGGGGCCTCTTGGTTATAGAATTTTAGCTTGTATCATAGCCAATATATGTAACAAGAAGATAATAATCCCTACCTCACAGATTTCCTAATATCTAATCACCATCAATGAGCTTTTCTTCACCCTTTTCTGTTGAATCTCACCTCTAAAATGAAGGATTTAAAAATAACTGATATCAAGAAATAAAGAATGACACAAGGAAAGATCCTGAGCTCAGAGCCATTGAGTTCACCTTACACAAGCTCTGTAACCCAGGGCCAAGTCACTTAACCTTTCTGTGCATTTCTTTAACTATAAAAGATAAAAATGGTAGTTACCTCAAAGGGTTGTGAAAGTCAAATGATAAAACGTATGAAACAAGCTTATGTAAACACATGTTACATGATGGGTGCTATTTTTGTATAAACAGACTCTCAATCAAGGTTAGCTATTATTATTAGAGAGGCTGCTTTGCCTAAGAGCTATGAGCATATGCTCTGGAACCAGGCAGTCTGGATTTGAATCCAAGCTCCCCCACTTGCAATATGTATGAACTTAGGTGGTTTACTAAATCTCTCTGGGTCTTAATTTCTACCTATATGAAATAGAGATTATAATAGTATCTACCCTCCCAGGTTCATCATAAGAATTTAATAAGCTGATAATTTTAAAGTTCTAGTAGAATGCCTAGGAGGTGGCAAGTCAATAAATTCTACCTATTGATTATCATTATCAAAGACTCTTTTCAGGGCTGATTTGTTAGGACTCTTTACAAAACTGGAAAGCAACTAAAGTCTTACTTAACCAAGGGATACTGCACTTGCCAATGTTCTCTGAAAAATGAGATTTGTCCATGCTGATTCGCTGTTAGCTGAAATCCTCAATACTAGAACCATACCTCTAAACTAAGGTGTGTTTTCATTAAAATCCTGGCCCTAAACCAAAATATATTAACAGAAAGTGAAGCTACTTGGCATATTTTATAATTCAGTGGAAATCCACTCAGTCATTTATTCATTTTAACATTTTTCTAAGCAGCTATAAGCACAGTTCAAGACTCTTAACATATTTAAAAAAATAACAGAAATCAGTTTCCCCAGACTACAATCTCAGATTAAAAAACAAAAAAAACAAAAAAAACAATGAAAGACACTTGATTGCCTCAGCAATATCTATTCCCCTTCTTTCTTGGCAGCAGAATCAAAATCTGTTTGAAATAGTAAAGTGTCAAACTCCAGTCAATGGCTCATGATTATTCCCTCTTCTCAGTCTTTCTTGCAGCTAAGGATGGTCATGTGACCCAGATACAACCAACGAATGTCAACAAAAACTACTCAGGGACAGTCCTGAGAAGGCATTTGCTTTTCCCTGTCCTTCTACTTTCTGCCTTGGACATATAAGACATGTCTGAAACTAAAGCAGCTATCACATGATCTTAAGATAACAAGCATGAAGGCAGAGAAAAGAACAGATAAACTGGCCCTGACATCCCCAAGCCACTCACTGAACCAACACTAGTAACCATTTACCTCCTGACATCTTGTTATAAGTTATTGTACATGAGTTTTACTTGCAGCTAAAAATACTCCTAACTATATAGGTTCTTCCACAGAATATGGAGCTGTAGCAGGCAGACCTCGATAGTAGGTTCCAGGACATAGCATCTCCATGTGGGGATGCTTTGAAAGATGTAAAGAGAGTACTTAAACTAAATAATCCCTACTTCCTCATTTTACTTGTGGCCATCACCTGATGCAACCCAGTCTTTGGTGAATTACCTCATCATGGATCTAAGTGACTTCTTGATAGTCCTAAGGGGTACGATTCACCTAGCAGCATAGAGACAATGTGGTCCCTGCCCTCAAATAACAGCCCTAATCGATTTGGGCAGCCACTCTCTCTAGCCCACAGCTTTTTCCCTTTCCCATCATTTCTGTTCCAGCACAAAGCGTTTCTGTCCCAAAGGTTTCCTATGCCTTTTTAACTCTGCAATCACCCAGCAGTTGGTAAGACCCTATTAATATTTCAGCTCATTCTTCAATTGTAGGGCCATGATACTCACTGAACACAAACCATCTATTTGTCTACCACAAAATGCACCCAAGTGTCTGAAAATGCCCTTCTGGTTACAAAATAAGACAGTACTTCTGGACCTTGGAGAGTACCCTGCAAACACTCTTCAAGGTCAACAAAAGGTCAATTTCTTCAGGACCTCTTATACAATTCAGGGCATGGCACTGCCTCTTCTTGACATTATTAACTAGGGGAAAGAAAAAGAAAAACACTGACTGGAACAAGACAGCCAGTTCTTTTTCCTGAAATATAGCAATCATCTTCAGAAGGAGCTTTAAAAAATGCTTATATTTAGTAAGATTAAGATAATAATCATAAGCATTCACTGAGCATCTGATATGTGCCAGAAATGTAAGATACTATTGTTGACATTTCATAGATAGAGAATCAGAGAAGTAATAAGCTACCACAATATAGAACACAAGCTAAATGCCAGACAGTCTACTAAGCTATATATATCTATATCTATAGAGACATATATAGATATTGGTTATATATCACTTAAATATATATTTATACACATGCACAAAATCCTATGGATTTCTACAGATATATTTTTGCTATACTGATCTATTATGTTCTTAAACTGGATAAAAATAATTTAGGTAGTGAGAGATACTTCTACTTTTAGCCTCGTTTTATGTAAAGATTTGCTCTTAATAGCAGTTCCAGAATTTAATCCAGGCAGTCTGACCACACTTAAGGTGACTATATGATTTACTGTGCAAAACACCATTCTTTTGAGGGTGAAAAGGGTGCTATTAATGATAAGGCCAGAATAGCAGGTGTGAAGCAGGATAGGCCCAAGTAAACCAGAATATATGGTCACTCTAAGGACCTCAATGAAATAACGTATTGAAAGCATTTCTCAATGCACCTGAAATGTAGTATGTACTCAAGATATTTTAGCTGTTTTTATTATTACCCATCTCTCAGGGTCATTGTGAGACTCTCATGAGATGCGAGGTGTAAAAGTGGTCCAGATATACAGAGTATCATCAAGGGTTTCCTTGACGTGCCCGCTCCATTGTGTCCTCTTGCTTTGGAAGGAAGCATCAGATTCGGCACATGACATCTGTCCCATGTGAGCAATGCACAGCCAGAAGAATGTGAGATGACTCAAGGTTGATGAATGGCCAACCAATGAACTGCTGAGACTGGCTCAAACACCCAACTACTGCATGCCAAGAAAAAAAAGCTGGGGCTTCTGGAGCAGCCATTGATGTCTGTCTGGGAATCTGATACCTCAGCTAAATTCGGACTGGCGGTCGATAGAGACTCCTCTGGAGACCTCACTCGAGCATGTTCTCTTAGCTCACTGGCATGACATTTTGCAGTGGCAAGACCTTTATTCAATGGCACTGCTCCTGTTTCTAAGCAGTTATCTGAAGTTTTCCAGTTTTACCTCCACTCTCTTCTATGTCTTACATCACCTCATCTTGCAGCAAGGAAAAAATTTTATCAATGCCCACTTTCCTCAAAGTGAGATTAACAGATACCAAATCATGAAATCATGGAAAATCTAGATAGAGCCAATTGCTTTAAAAGTCTCCAGTCCGATGTCCACGATTTACAGAACATGAAACTGAGATTCCATAAGAAAAGAGACTTACTTAATATAATATGCGAATTATTTTATCATTAGAATAAAGGATTAGGAGCAGGACTCTGGGTTCATACTACCTAGATCAGATTATACCCCCAGTACATTCAAGTTACTTTATTTCTGTGTGTCTCAGTTTTCTGTTATAAAATGGGACTGATTGTAGCACCTATCACCTTATATTGTGGCAAGAATTAAAAGAGCCAGTGAACATAAACCACTTAGCACAATTTCCTAGAAACTTAAAATAAGCAATAGCTAAAAGTTGCTTTTTATTATTTTTAATTTTAAGGAAGCTGATATAAGATTCTAGGTCTCTTAGTAGGAAAAACTGAACTTGTCAAATTCCAGATGCATCCTTAAGGGGCAATTTTTAAGATTTTAAATTTTAAAATGTTTTTCTTCAATAGCATTTAATATTTTCAAGGTAATAAATTTGATCAGCATTTCTTAAACTGTAATTCTCAAAATAGTAGTTTCCTTCAAAGCTAAGAATTCCTTGAAATCTCTAGCCTGGTGGTCACACAAGTTTGAGAAATATTAGGCTTTCTATTTCCCCCTCCTCTGGAGATTTATAATGCACACAAACATATTAAAGAAGTCTGAATGATGTTAGTTAACCTGGCATTTCCCAAACATACTTGACCACAAAAATCCTCTCAGACACTCCACTGACTCTAGTATCCAATGAATACAGTTTGAGAAATTTTGAATTAGATAAAAGTTTCTTGAAGTTTCCCACTCAAAATCAGAAGCCAAATTATGTCACCTGACAGTCCACAGCTTCCAAACCTGGGGAAAACAAACAAACAAACAAACAAAAAACCTTTCCAATAAATAACCTATATTTGACATCTATCTGCTCAGCCTAAGACTGCCACACAGTACTGTCTTGATAATCATGTCTGTAGAACTTTGCCATTCCACCACTTAGCCACAGATGATTGGACCAAAGGGGGACACCTGACCAAGGATGAACCAATCAGATTCTCTTGGGAGAGCCTGGAATAGGGTGATGTCCCAGCTGTGTAGTTAAACTCATACTGCTGGAGACCCAGAAACTACTCTGGTTATACTCTTTTTCTCAAACTCTCCCCATATAGTGGTAAAGTTGTTGACCAGCAGCTTCAGCCTACAGTTTATTTCTCACTTCCCACAATTCCATCAAAATCCCAGAATTGAGTCTTGTTAACCCTGATTGGCCCTAGCTGGGTCACTGACTAATCTTGAACCAATCACAGAGGACAAGGAATGTGGGTATCTGATTGGCTGGGTCTGAGTCACATGACCATTTCTAGAGCCAGGACTGACAAAAGCCCATCTGAATATCACAGGACTGAGAATATAAGAGTGGTTCTCGGAAGGAAAATTGAGTTTCTGTGACCAGAAGAAGATGGAATAAGTTGTAGGCAGACAAAAATAAAGATGTCCACCATACCCAAAGCACAGTATGACTTTTATGGGTCTTAAGCACTTTCATCTTCATGAACCCCTTCCTCCATTAAAAAGAAAAAAAAGAAAAAAGAAAAAATATATATACATATATACACACATATACACAATTATATTTTATGACTGTGTTGGCGTAAAGACAAATATAACCTAGGCTGCATTATAGTCTCTTCTGATTTTAGAAGAAATTTAAACATTTTTGTTGATCCTAAGCACTACACCTTTTGTGCCAATGGATAAATCAACTTGACCACACCTACTCTCAGAAGAAAACCATTTGAACAGAAACTGTGTCTACTGATCAGCAAGGATCCCTGTGCTTGCTTTCCACAACTTCCTCCAGCTTGTCCTGAAAGCTCATGAGGAGGGGTGGCCAATTTTCCTGAAGAACCAACTTGGAGAAAGGCAGCCAAGTAAATTATGGGCATCCTAATAAACATAATCTTCCTGCTAAGAGGTTTATCTGCCAGAATGCCTTAATCTGCTTGCAAAGTTCACATTCATTAACTGCCCAGTCTCTGAACAGCCCCCTCCACAAATCTCTCGCCTGCCATAACCCAAGTTATATTCATGGCTATTATTTTTAGGATTACATGAAGTCAGTAACCTTTAATTTTTTCCCTCCATAGTTTGAAGAGAGATGAACCAAGGGAATGTTTTCATGGATAGGAAACAGAGAAAGAAACACAGTGAAAATGGCTCTGACTGCTTTGGAACCAGAAGTACAAAAGAAACTTTCTGAGGTTAGCTGGGAAATCTCTTGTCCTTAGTAATCTTCCCTAAACTACTCTGGGCAGAGGGTCAGCAACTGGCATAGTGTGATGCACACATTCCAATCTGTCAGCCATTTGCTTAACACGTTGGTGGTTTTTGCCATATTTGTATATCAACTATAGTATTATTTGTTAAGCTCTGATTTACTTTAAACCAACTCACTTTTTTCTACATAACCTCATTCTAAGCAATACCACCCATGAGATTAAAAATCTAACAAACAAGTTATATTTTCCCTGATACATTCAACTAAATATTAACTATTCAAATAGAAAATATTTATAGATGCACATCCTAAAACCTTCATGAGTACCCCTAATCACATGTATACTCCTGGTAAGATACTTGCTACTAGTTAGTTGTATGACTTTAGCATATCACTTACTCTCTCTGAGCTTTAGTTTTCTGGCCCAGCTGACCTCTAGAGGTCCATGATTCTGAAATTTCAGAGATGTGTTTAGACAGTTGAATTTTGCAAGACTATGTTCCATTTCCACCCCCCACCTCAATCTTTTGGCTGTATGTTTTCTGGTTATTAGTTTTAAAATGAGGAAAAAATCTATAAAAACTTTGAAAATAAATTATATCTCGAACTCTTCTTTCTCCTTTATTCTCTGTATTTCAAATCTACTGGATTTTTTTTTTCAGATTTCTGTCCACCCAAGTGCCTTCAAAACTTCAGAGGTTTTGCACATGCCGTTCTCTCTGGAGGCAATGCTCTTCCCTCAAGAGTAACACTGATTCTTCACATCTCAGGTCAGACGTTCCTTGCTCAGGGAAGCCTTCCCAGCCTCTTACCTCCACTTCCACTGTAAGTCAGGTCTTCCTAGTAAATGCTTCTGTACCATTCTGTTTCTCCAGATGTGATTTTTTTTTTTAACTTGGGGAATTTTATTTCATTAATATCTGACCTTCTCACTAGACTATACATTTTGCGAGAACAGGAATAGCATTTGATTTCCTTGCCATCATGTTCCCAGAAATTTCTATAGTTCCTGGTACACAGTAGGCACCCAATTTGTTGGATGAATAAAATTTCCAAGGAAGGTGTAGTTTTGTAATTTCATAAATACTCACATTGTTTTTGGTAACCTGTTCTAGAGTGTCTCAACATTTTCAGCCACGAAATCGTCCTTAATGTCTAGCCTTAATTCTTCCTTACTCTTGGCAGAGAAAATATTTTACAAATAGTGTTATACCTGAATACTGCGGTCTTTGAGCACCAAGAAGAAATTGCAAGCTGCTTCTCTGATGGAACCCTGGGGATTTCCTCCCTCTCCCCATACACGGCAAAATCCAAATGTTCTTGATGTGTGTTAATACTGAATGAAGCCTACTGTTACCTGGTTCAACGCAGTTATCTACAAAGCTAGTCAAAAATGCTCAGACGGAGGTGGTTTAAGAACAAAGAAGAAGGGTGAACATTATTTGAGCAATAAGTAGGCAAGCAAAATCCATCATGGTTAATTATTTGCTCTTAATTGTCAGGAAATGAAGGATGGATATAAGAGGGTTTAAATGGAATAATACTAAAAGTGTTCTTCTACCTAAATACTGTAGCCAAATTTGCAAGTGCGACTTCTCATAATCCACGGGTTGTTAATTATCTAAACACAGGTCCCTTGGAGCTGCCTGAGTGAAGATTAATTAGTTTTTGAAATAATAGCTAAATTGTTGCAGGGAAGGAGTTCAGACTCCAAAATAATGGCTAAAAATTAGCCATCCTATTTCTTCATTTCTCTTTGCTGAGTTCCTAGAGGACATTTATCTCTGTTGCTTTTGCAGAGAGGGCTCATTAATCAAACAAGCAGATGGGTCTTCCCAAATTTGTGACGTGAAATGAAAAAGCAGCCCCACAAAGTACACAGGAAAAGAAAAGCTGGTGATTTTTCTGCACAGACTTCCTTCTCAACTCAGTCATGGCCAGACACTTCCTTGTCGACACAAGCATGACAAGGCACAAACTCCAAAACTCTATTCTTGGCTTCTGGAATGGAAAATAGGTCTGTGGGCAGAAGGAGGTTCTATCCAAAAACTGGACTTCTGACTCAAAGAAGGAGTCAGCTTCATGCAGCATCTTTTTAATTTATGTATATAAAATTAAGGAGATTTTCCTATTTATATACCACATTGTGCAACAACAACAACAAAAGCAGAGTAGGTTTTCACTAGATTTGGAAGGTAATGTTTGAGATGAGCTACTCAAAAATAGAGGCTATGTAAGGTTGACGAATTTCACTTTAGAGATAGGCAGTTTGGGTTTCCCCCAAATCAGGTGCTGGACTTGGGTGAAGGTAGTTTATTTGGGAGGTGACCCGAGAAAGCTCAAGTGAGAAAGTGGCAGAAGTGAGCCAGAGAAGGGTAAGCATCAATAAAGTGCATGTTAATGTGATCACCGTGGTGGACTACAGGAGCTCAGTCCTGTTAGAAGCCTTCTACGAAATTCGTGAGACACACCTCGGAGTGGTTTCACTGGAGGATGAGGAGGCTGGGGTATTTATTTGATGATACCCATACCCCAGTAATTGAGGGTTTCTGTCTGGACATCAAATCCTGACACTGTTCTCCCTGGTGCCAGAGAAACCTGTTGGGTAGAGAAGATAGATGCAGGTGGAAACTGTCCGTAGCTGCAGGTGAATTCAGATGGACTGAGGGGGATATGTGGTAGGGCAGCAACAATATCTACTACAGCAGCCATCCCCCCAGAGTGGATAAAACTGGGGTATGGGAAGTTGGTGACTTGGCAGACATGCTATATGATATATTACCAAGTTGTAGAGAAAACACACTGTAGTTTCAAAAATGAGCTCATAAGTTAAAGTCATAAAGGTAGATACTCAAAATACAGCATTAACTGCATTGTTAGAAGAAGAAGTCCACACTTCTTACACTGGCTTAAAAGGTGCGCCTCTAAAGCATGAGCTCTCCTCACCTTATTTTCTATGCCCCGCCCAGTTATACTGCATTCATTTTTGGTCCTCAAATTCATCATGTCCTCCTTCTTCTGGGACTTTGCATATACTGTTCGCCTTGCTTGTGATACTCTTCCTCGCTTTCCTACACTCCTATAGCTCCCTCGCATCTTAATGTAGTGGTGTTTCTTCCAGAAAAGCTTCCTTCTGCCATAGATTTGGTAGATACCTCCTTCTTTACAATCAACCCCCTAGTACACTCGACTTCTCCATTGGTAGTATTTATATGCTGCATTTTATTTTTTGTTGTTGACATATCTGTCTTTCCCACTAGACTGAGCTCTGAAAGAACAGGTACCATGATTTGCTCACCAATATGTTGCCAGTGCCTAGCACAAATGCGTGGCGTGTTAACTGTGGTAGAATTAATGTGGAGCGAAGTTTGCCCCACACCCATATTACATGATGCCCTAAACTCTTGGGTCCAGTTCCAACAATCACTTTGAAGCAATATAAACAATTTCTTTATGGTGGGCTATGGAGGAAAGTCTTTGCTGTCTGGTCTACCCTTATAGCAATGAAATCATTATTTTTCATGCTAAATGTATTAGCATGGGTATTACAAGAAAAATGACATTTGACACCTCAAGAGGAAGGACACAATGATTCAAGTAAGAAAAGGCTTTTACTACTTCCAGTCACTGAAGTGAGGTGTGTGGAGGGATGTAAATTCCCAAAAAAGAAAATAAATGGCTTAGTTAACCAACAACAAGTATGCATTTAATGAGGGCTGAGATAGCTGAAGTGCAGACCTCATCTTTTACAGCTGCCTTCAGTAAGAGAAACTGAGATGATAAATCAGAAATCTGGAATCATTACCATAGTCCATACACTAATAGACCTCCAGGAATGACATTGGAGTTTTGGAATCTAAACACATCCAGATGTCCAAGCCATCGATAATCCCTAGGGAAGCCAGTTGAATTAGCTGGGTCCCAGAAGACCAGCTTGAAAGAAATTGGACAGGCCCAAAAGGAAATCTATGCGTATGCCAGAATTGTAATGGAAATCCAAAAACAAGGGCTTGGCACTGGTAGTGCAATTCTGCTGACAGTGGATGCTTTCTTTTCCAATAGAGTATAAACTCCATGAAAACAGGAATTCCCTTTACAGATGTAACCCAGATCCTAGCACAGTACCAGATATGTAGCAAATTGTCATCAAGTATTTGTTGAAAGAGTGAATGAATAAATAACCAAAGGATGTAGCACCCTTTCTTAGAATCCGGCAACATCTTTTGGGTCGATTTCTCCAGTTTTGTATCTCTCCATTCTCCACTATGCAACTGAACCTCTAGCCAAGGTGAAGATATGGAGCTGAAGCTCTGATCCATTGATGGTAGAAATATAAATTTGTACAAGTATTCTAAATAACTATTTGGCAGTATCCACTAAAGTTGAATATATACACACATGATGACCCAGAAATCCCATTTGTATGTATATGTGCAATATAAATATGCATATATGTTTACTAAAAGACATGTATAAGAATTTTCTTAGCATCATTATTCATGATGGCCCCAAACTAGAAATTACCAAGATGCCTATCAACGGTTTTAAGGATAGGATGGATAAATACATTGTAATATAATCATACAGTGGAATGCGGTAATGAGAATGAACAAACAACTACAGGCAACAATGTGGATGAATATGGCAAATAAAATTTTGAGTGAAAGAAATCAGACACAGGGTATTAGTGTATGACTCAATTAACATAAAGTTCAAAAGCAACAACAACAAAAAAACAATGTATTCTGTTCAAAAACAGGGAGTGGATATATTTGGGGATGGTAGTGACCAAAACTGGTTATGATGGAAATTGAACTATCAATGTTCCATTTCTTGAACTGGGTGCTGGTTATCTGGATATGTTCAGATTGCAAACATTCAATGCACCACATGCACTTATGATTTGCACTTGTGCAGTATTTAGGAGATAGATAGATAGATAGATAGATAGATAGATAGATAGATAGAAAGATATTTTTTTTAATTGTAATAAAAATTCTAGCCAATGAGTCACAAACCCAAATGTCTTCAGAGGCCACTATGTGTACTTAACGTATGTGAGAAAAATGAGCCAGTAGTCCAAGCATGATATGAAAAACAAGTGATAGAAAGAAAAAAAAAAGAAAGATAAAGAAGTGGTAAGGGCTGCAGTGAGCAGTGGGGCAAGCCCCTCTGAAGACATTTAAATTCCAATTTTTAAAAACTCTATGCTCATCCAGCCAAACATGACTGTGGGGCCAGTTCAACCCACGTGTAACCAATTGTTAACCTCCTCAGATCCAGCCCACAGTCAACCATCCACAGTCTCCAGATGCGTCTGAGAGCATGCTCCCTAACCTTTCCTTTCACACTGCCTTCTGCCACCTCCTCCCATGGCAATGCCTCCTTCATCCTCCAAAGTCTAGCTCAAAAGTGACTCAGTGAAAAGCCTTGTTAACCCTTCCTCTCTCAGGCATTAACATCACTTTCTTGTTCAGGGTTTGGGAGAATGGGGTGAAGAATTAAAGAAGTACAAGTTAGTTAATAGTTGGGCATGAGGATGGGGAGCACAGTACAGGGAACGCAGTTAGCATTAATATGATGGCTAAGTTGAGGGCCGGGGAGGGAGGGAGCAATTGGGGGAATCGTTTTATGAACAATATAGATGTCTAACCAATGTACTGATAATAGCTGTCTTCTTTGTGCTGCCATGAAACTATGTCTCCCCCACAGAGTATAAGCTACAAAAGGGCAAGGAGTTCTGTTTTGTTCACAGATGAATGTTCAGTACCTAGGACAGCGCCTCGTGAAGCGCGGGTGCTTGACATCTATGCTGAAAGATTGACTAGCTCTAAACATGTCCTTTATCCAGAATACAGTGGTTGTAAAGTCTATAAACAAATATGCACGGCCAGTTAATCCTCCATACCAAATCCAAAAGATCATTCAAACAGTCTTTTCTTGAGGTTGGGATTGGATTTGTTTATTTTAACACTATGCCATCTCCCTGCTGTACCCTTAGCTTATTAAAGCCACTGCTCATTCTTCTTATGCTCAGTTTCCAGTGCACTTTTTCAGATATTGGATCTTCCTTTTGTTCCATTGGTGGGTTGGAGGTTGGAGCATGAAGAGGGGGCCTAGAACCTTTGAGAAGGAGAGAAGAGCTACACACCCAGGCCTCCCTCACAGTGAATTACCAGAAAAAGGCAATCAGATCTATCACGCTGCCGAGATTAACCCCTCCACTATCTCATCCCCTATGCATTATTACATTAAAAGAATCTCTCTCTCCTACTGCTCTTCTCAGCTTGGTATATGCTACAGGAAGGTGAGAGTGGAAAGAGAAAAATATGTCCTTCTACTCCTCTACCGTAAGAATCATCACATCATATTTTGATAAGTTGTATACAATCTGCTTCTCCTAGGAGATTGTGAGCTGCCTGAGGGCACCAACTATGTTTTACTCTTCTATACAGATCAGCGCCCTCAAGGCACTCACAGAGGGATGAAGGTGAGTGCCATATGTTGATGTGCTCTGCTGGGTGGCGGCTAAAATAAAAGCTGCTGCCACTGGTGAAAAAGGAGCATTTTAAACCAAATTCATGTTTGCCTCCAACAGATTACATCTATCTAACATTCTATACAGTTGCACCACGCTACAGAAGACAAAAAGCACCAAGTGGGAGTTTGGGTAACTGAAGCCTTGGGCCATTCAGAATACAGGTCTGCATACGGCTCTCTCAACTAGAAGCTTTGAGTGCCTCCTTGCCTTTGGTGTTTGGAATATTGCATGCAGGGTAGAAGATTTAAGATGCTATAAATACAGTCTGGACTGTAAGAGCATCCACAGGCACCACTAGGCACCAGTACCATATACAACCAAAACATGGGGTGGAATTCCAGTCTATATTTTTTAATTGAAAATAACTTTCTTAATATAATCTTAATATATGTTAATTGTGGAAGATTTAGAAAATACGAGAAAGCATAAATAATGTTTAAAATACATGAGCTACTAGTAGATAGAAATAAACCCCATAATCCTTTCCAGATTTTTATGTACCAGTTCCAGCACTGGTCCCAGAGAGTGCTCGGTCGTACGTATTTTTATGATAATTCAACTCTGTCCCGCATGGTTTCTGCCAGGTGTGGTCCTCTCCTCAGGGCTTCTTCTATGCCCTTCACCACCTCTACTTCTCTCCAGCCAAGGTGACTCTCATCTCTGGTGTACTGCAGGCAATGTCTGCTGCTCCTACTCCATTCCATGTCACATGTGTGGTTATGGCATAAACTATATACCCTTCTCCTCTCAAGCGCTGCCCTTTGGATTATCAAGAGCCTATTTTGTAAACTCGAAAATATGTTATGTTCCTGCTATGTCTATTCTGGTTCCCCTTAAGGTAAGATAGATGCCTCTCACTAATTAGGGGAGCATACGTACTAGGAAAGAGAGAAAAGGGAATACTATACACACACACACACACACACACACACACACACACTTTTGCATTTCATCAAATCTAAGATGCTAGTAAGTATAAGTCACACCATTTTAAAAAAATTTTATTAAAGCAGAGCACACATAGGGAATTTACAAAACATAAATGCATAACTCAATGAATAATCACAAAGCAAGCATCTGTGTGAGCAACAACTGGGTCAAGAAACAGAATGGTGCCAGCCTCTCAGTCCCCCCTTGTGTTCCCTCTATCCTCAACGAAGATAACACCTGCCCTCACTTATAACGCTATATCTTTGTTTTGCCTGGTTTTTTTTTAAACTTTATGTAAGTAGCATCATCTATTATATATTCATTTGTTTATGACTTTTGGCACTCAACATTATATTTGCGAGATTCATTCTTGACTTACCACTATTTTATGTAGCCCTAAAAAAGAAAAAACACTACCAATTAAACTATGGCACAAAGCTTTCTTATCACGTATAATTTTTATGTTATACCTATTTAAAGACCTCATTTAGACTTATTTAGACTTTTATCACATATTATTCTTAGGCATTCATAAAAAAAAAAGTAGAGATAAGCAAAGGAAATTGGTAGGAACTGCTCTATGTTCGGAATCCAATCCTTCTAAATCACTTGTGACTCACAGTCAAGGATGTCCATTTCCTCTTTCACACAATGCTATTCATTGTACCACTTCATTGGTGATATGACTTTTCTTCAGAGTGTCCCACTATTGCCTCCAAAGTTTTCTGCTAAGAGGACGACACCAGTCTGCAAATTTGGATGCTGGAAATTTCTTAATCCTCTCAAAAGTGTCAATGGAAGGTTTTCAAATAACAACCTGAATTCATAGTCCTTACTCAAATGGCCCTTCACACAGTTTGTTGACTGAAGCATTGTGGAGCTTGGTGGTCCAGGCAGGCCACCAGGAGTAAGAACCGAGTTCGAAAATACTCAGACAATGACAACCACATAAAAATAGCTGTCTAGCTGGCAATGACTGTAAGTTGCCATCGATTCTCTGGTGCACCCCAGTTTCTGAATGACACAATGTTATTTAATGTGTATTTCAGAAGCATCGAAATGCAGTAACATTTTTTTTTTGTAAAATTCTTTATTTTTCTTTAAAAATCACAATATTAAAGAAAGGAAGCTTAACTATTGTTACTATTTCTTGCTGATCCCTTTACTGTATTCTTCTTCATCTGTTATAGTTACCACCAGTTCCTTTACCTGCCACACTAGCCAAAATGGCAGCAAGAAGAGTTTTCTGTAGAGCCTTAAGTATAGACTAGTCTATGGTGAAGACAACCAGAAATCTTCATGGGGCCAGAACCCAGGGGAAAGAAAAAAAAAAAAAACAGGATAAATGTGTTACTTATGGCCAACAAAATTCTTTCTTCTACTGGGCACACACAAGCGGCCTGGAAGAAATATTATTATATTTTTTGATGCCTCTTACTCTCTGAAATCTTTCCCCCTCCACTGGTCATGCAAAGAATCCCTTCTTCAAATTTATTATCTCTATGAGGAAGATTTGTTGAACAACAGTTTCTAACATAGATGGATCTTCGTAGAGTTTTTCAAACTTGGCTTTGTGTTTTAGATAGAACAGTGCAATATCAGAAGTCATAGAGCTGACTCTGTTTTATTCAGGATGGATAACTTGAAACGGGACTATTCTGTTCTTGCTTATCCTTCTAAAAGAGGTTGTACTCCCCAGCAGTCACAGCCAGACTCTTAATTGGCTTATTGAGGCTAATCACGCCATGTGCTGCCATAACCACTAGATCATCTTAAATCAAGCTTCTTCCACAGAAGTAGTGCTCACCCAAGTTTAGGGTGACCTGGCACGAATGTCCAACAACTGTTGACTTTCTCCAACTAATAATTATAGAGAAGAATTCAGATTCCAAGACAGTTTCCATACTTTTCAAATTAACTGCTCAAATTCCACAGTCCTGGGTTTAGGGGGAGGCCAGGGGTAAGCAGCAGCAGCACCCCAACCCCAGCCAGGGGCCACATGGCACCCACGTGCAGAGACTGCTTCCATGTTCCTCCATCACAGGTTGAGAAAACCTCATGAGGGAGGCGGTCCTCATACCACAGGCCCTCGTGGTAATGCAGTAATATTTTAATATATTTAGCTTGCTCTACTATACATTAGGAAACTGTCATGTAGTAGGACTATACGTCCCTAGGAAGGAGATGGAAAAAATAAACAACCAGAGATAAATGCTTCAGTATATCAAGAACACCTTTGGGCCAAAAAAAAAAAAATTGAGAAGCTTATTTTAGTTCAAACAAATTATGAGGTGGATTTGGCTGAATTCATTTAAATTTTAACTAAAAGTCTTTGATGCTTTTTTGTTTTATGTCTCTAATGATTTCACAGTAGCTATGCTCACCATCACAGGCAACACCATCACCAATCTAACCACCCCCTTCCCAAGCCAGACACTTAGGTGACATCTCCCTCGCCCACGACCATATCTAACCCATGTCTAAGTGGCATCCATCCACTCACTTAAAGATCTCTCCTATTTATCCACACCTCCCTGCTTCCATCACAGACATCTCAGTTCAAACCACCATCACTGTTCACTTGGACGACTACAAAGGTCTTCCTATAGGATTATTCTAATCCCTTCTAGGTCCACTACCATCCATTTTCCACCTAGAAAAGAAGATCCTTCTAAAATATAAATCTAGTCATGCCATCCATGGCTCTCACAAATAAGATCCAAATTCCTTCTCATGGCTCATAAGTTCATGCATTTTCTGGCTGAGATGTCCCAGAAATGGCCATGCTGGTGTATCCTGAACAACTCTAGAGCACACCATTCTAGACACTATGAGTTGATTATGATGCTGTGGAGTTGAGCCCTGTATTACGTGCCTGACCATACACAGGAGTCTGTCCCTGCTTAATTCTCCAGGTTCATCTGTACCACTTTCCCTCGTGTTCCCAACATGGACCACTCCTAGTCCCCCAAGCACATCTAACTCCTTCCCAATTTTATCCGTGCTGCTCTGTCCTTTTAAGCAAATTTATGCTCAATTGTCCATTACTTAAATAACTCCTATTAATCTCCATGTTTCAGTTTGAATGACACTTCCTCAAGAAAGCCTTCTCTGACTGTCAGGCTAGTTCTGTGCAACCATTCGTAGACCTGGTTAAAATTGTAATAGATAGTTTTTATGTGCTTTATGGTTTAACATCTGTATTCTTGCCTGGTGTGCAAACTGCCCGAGGGAAGAAACTATTTGTCTCCTCACTGATATTCTCCCAATGTCCATCACAGTGCCAGGCCCAGAGCAGGTGTCCAGCAAGTAGGGAATGAATGAGTAGAAGAATGGATGTAGGATGAATGGATAGGTAGACAACTGAATGAATAAATAAATGAATCCCTTTAAAACAATGGTCGCATTAATCCAAATAGCAAACTTCAGGGCTATGTGATATCTCCATTCCTCTCTCCTTCCTCTTCCTAACCTGTCACCCACCTAATTTGGTCTGAGAATTGGGACTAATCCTCTGCTGCTTCCACAACTGCCTTCAGTCTAGGGTGGCCAAATGTAGCCAGTACAACAAAGGATACCCAGTTAATTCTGAATTTCGGATAAGCAATAAAATTCTTTTAATATCAGGATATCAAAATGAATAATAATTTTGAAATAATAATTTCATTCTGACATACTAAAACTGAAAAAATTTCATTATTTCTGTGAAATTCAAATTTAACTGAGAACCCTGTATTTTATCTGGCAACCATACTTCAACTCCTGTGCAAACCTGGACCTATTTGCTCTCAGCTCCAACCCCTACCATCTGTTCACCCCTGTATCACAGGGGTCTGATCTCTGTGGACTACATTTCCCAGAGCCCTTTGCTAGCTGGCTTGTGGGTTTGGCCAGTGGGAGGCACAGGTGAGAGTGGTAGATCATAGTAAAAGAGAAGTTAGTCTTTCTCTTCCTTCTTTTCTTCCTTGGGCATCATCTCTAGTAGTGGCCATGTCATCTCTGTAAGTCCAGCTCCTGCTAGAGAAGGCGCTGTGGTTCCCGCTTTCCAAGGGTGACTCCAGCTCCTGATCACACCACCTCCTCTCTCTTCCTCTGGTAGCACCTTCCTGCTGTTGCCAATCTCTGAGTTGATTCAACCTTTCAGTTTGGCTTCTCCATTCTTTGTTCATCTGTGTAACCTATGCCATTAAATTCCTTTTGTAGTTTTTCATATTTGAACTCTGACTCATACACCCCAAGTCTCTGACTCCTGTACACCCCCCTGACCAGCTTGCTAGGCATACTCTTCCTCTAAGACTGTAAGCTAAGTGTAACATCTTCAATACCATGCCCATTTTCAACTCCTTTCACTCAGATTATAAGAGCTTGCATCCCATGGTCTAATGTTTGGAGAAATGGCTTCATTGTTATTCTTATGAAGTAATAATAACAGCTCGTATTTATTGAGCAGTTACTATATGCAAAGCTCTACCTTCCATCTCGTTTACCTTCCAATGTAACTTTATGGCTTGGTACTGCTAGCTCCATTTGGAAGGGCAAACCTAAGCATGTGTGGCCCCGTGCTCTTAACTGTCCCACTGTGCTGAATCCAGTCCTGTCCTCCTTTCACACCATCTCCTGGGCATGCCCTTAATGACAGTGCCAGTTCTCTCAGAAGATTCGGGTACCTTTAGGAGCTGGTGTGTGTAGGCTTTCTTTGTGTTTTTCAGCCAGCAGACTGTTCCTTGAGGCTGCTTCAAATGAACCAGCCTTGGTGGTGTATGTGGGGGAAGGTGGTGGTGGGGGGGGAAGAGGGCAGTAAGGGTAACAAAGAGGGAGTGACCTTGAAATTCGCAATGAAATTAGTCTGTGTCAGTTGTCACTATGGCAGGAAGCCAGGCAGGCAACACTGCAGGGGACCCAGGGAGCCGTGGAAGGCTCAGAGAGCCAGGTTGAAGGAGATGTCATTCATTAGGTAGAGGGGTCACTGGCACCAAGGGAGTATCTGCTCAACCAAATATTAAGTGTCACCCAACCTGCACGGTGAGAAGGTCTCCTAATGTATGTTACCTTAGAAAAGCCCATTCTGTAGCAAAAATAAATAATAAAATGAGGTTGACACCCATCCCTTCATCGCTCTTCTGTGTTCCTAGGGAAATTGCAGGTAATGGAGCTCTGTGTGACTCTGAGCTTCGCAATCACATGCACAGAGAGGTGCCTCCACAGGGGTTCAAATCAGACCTCAGCCCTGTTAGCCACCAGCTGCCAGACTCATAGACCTAGTTGTTTAACATTTGCAAACCAATATCTATTTCTAACATGGCACGGGTGTCAGGTACTGGGCAGAAAACTCGGCAGGGATGAAGTTAGCACTATTTGATTTGACCAAGTTCCCTGACCTGGGGAGTGGTAAAGTAGAAAAGGCGGGGTGCCCTGGTAAGCGGACAGGCTACATGTTCAGCAGTTTCCTTTCTGGGACACCCCATATCAAGAACCTAATGCTCACAGGTCATTGCTGTGGTACTCCAGGATGGCCCATTTCCAAAATCCTATTCATTCATATACCATTTAACAAGTATTTACTGAGCATCTACTATGTCCTAGGCATTGTGCTGGGGGTAGTCCTAGACACCCTCCATTAGGGAAGACTTCCCCATATTCTGTCCCTCCTCCTTCAAGATTTTGCTTCATTCTGTTCAAGAAGTATTAATTCATCACCTACTCTGTGCCAGGCACTACCGTTGAATATACAGCAGTGAACAAGACAGATGCAGTCATTGGCATGGTGGAAAGAATAACAGATGTGGAGGCAAAATACTGACTTTGGACAAGATGGTTAACCCTTCAGAACATCAGTCTCCTATTGAATAAAATGAGGATGACCCTACCCTCTTCACAAAGATACTATGAATCTCAGAGATAAAGAATGTGAGAATTACTAATTATATCTACAAAGACCCTATTTCTAAATAAGGTCACAGTCTGAAGTTCTGAGCAGATATAAATTTGGGAGGACACTAATTCACTATAATTATACTATGTTATCAATTAATTACTGTTTTCTAAAGTTTGACTTTACGTTTCTTATTACTCAACTACCCTATATACTCGTTGAGATCAGAAAGCATAGATAATATTTATTTTTCTTGGATCCCCATTTTTACCAACATCTAAATATCTGTTGAATAAATTAATGATTGAATGAATAAATTAAGGGATAATAATAGGGAGGGGTTGCAAACTCAAGGGACAGGCTGGTACAATAAATGAGGGCCAGAGTGGACTTGATGGGGTGAACTAGTGGGCACATGTCCTAAATGAAAGCACTGCTATTCAACTCTAACCAACTCTTACCATACTAGAATCAAGCCCAGAGTTGCCAGACCTTCTAATTTTTCAACAGAAGCAAAAAATGTGGCTTTTTATGTGAAATCTCTCATTTTAAATGTTGGTAATAAATTAAACTTTTTAAAACACAGTACAGAATAAACATAATACACTGATGATCTGAATTTTACATACCGACCAAAAGCTTTTGACCTCTACTTAAGACTCAAGGAGTCACTCAGATGGTGTCATTTCAGAGAGGCCAATGATTAAGACATCTTTGAGTTGGTTGGTCTTGAAGTATCTCTCCTATGCCTACCTGTGCCTTAGATATTTGTGGAGCCCTAAAAATGTTTATAAATGGAGGATTCATGTCCTCATCAATTCATGACTTCAAGGAGAATTTATTGAACCTCCACTCTCTGTGATACTATGTGCACAGTAGGCACAAACAGGAGACCAAAACAGACATAATGCCTGCCCTCAAGGAGCCTGGAAAGGAAGAGAGACATTAACTGATTATTATTCAAATAACTATTTAACCACAAATATGGTCAATTAAAAAGAAGACAGGGTCAAATTTTTCCTTTCTCAGCTTTCTGGTATTTTTCTTTAGTTGAGGATAGAGATATACAGAGAAGGTCACTATGAAAACCTGCAGAACCAAAAGACTAGAATTCTTTAAAAAGCCATAAACAGCAGCTACCATTTAGTGAGCATCTACAACATGCCCATCATTGTACCAGACATGTTAAATGCATTTTCTTTCACTTTCAAAACAAGCCTGCAGGGGAAATATTTCCATTCATTTTCTAAAGGAAAAACACTAAGGCTGAGGGAGATTAAGTAAGCAACCCAAGATCAGAGAATCAAATGTAAGGCAGAAGCAAGACTTTAATCCACATTTGGCTCACTGTGCAGCTTGGGGTCTTTCAACTGCATAAGGCTCTTTCTCAGCAAGCACTACAACCAACCACCCCCAAGTGCAAACTCCCTGTCCAGACTTCCAACCATTATAGTAAACAATCCCCAAAAGGTGTAATAGCTCAACTGTAATAGATGTCTATTTCTCATGCACGTACAATGGCAAAGCAGTGTTCCTGAATGGTAGGGCTGCTCTGTCAAAACAGTAACTCAAGGACCCAGAAACTTCCTATCTCCTGGCTTGACCACCTTTGAAAACAAAATGGCTTTCAAAGTTGCCAAGGTGGGAAAAGATCAAGTAGAATTGTAGGCGGGAGGTTTTAATGGGCCAAGCAGAGGTAGATGACATCCTTTCTATTTATATTCTACGACTCAGTCACTGCTGCAAGTGAGGCTGGAAAATGTAGTCTGTCTTTGTGTCTAGGAAGAGAGGGAACTAATTTGGTGATCAGCTAGTACTCCTGCCACCCTGCTTCCCAATAATCCATTTATCCTGACTGGATCTTTTGAGTATTTGCAAAAGTTCTCCCAAGCTTACCTTTCCTTCTGGTGTATGCAAGTTACTTCTTATTCATGTACCTTAAAGTTTTATATTTACAGTGATAACTATTTTAAGTCTGTATAACTGCTTCACATCATCTTGCATGCTTTGCAGAGGCTGGAGTCTCAGGGCTCTCCCTGCATTCTTTTCCATGGATTAGAAATGAATATGGTCCCCTAAGCAATCTTGTCAAGGACTAAGAAAATGATATAAAGAATGAAAAGCTTCCAAAAGGAAGATATTACTCATGTAGTCATCCAAGGCTAGGCCTACAAAGGAGATATGATAATACCATAAGCCAATTTCAAGCAAATGTCATCTAAGACTCTTAAGGGGTCCCTCTTGTCAAGTGTCCCTTTATGACACATTGAAAATTTTAGGGTACATCAATAAATCATGATTTGCCATTTCCCTCCAAAGCCCTCCGTTATGAAATTCCAAGTACCTAATCCCTAGAACAATATCTTCTAGAAGATATTACTAGGTATGTCTGGGTTTATTTTACGTTGCCCTTTATGTAAAGAAAGAACTCTTGCCCTATTCACTACAAGCAGGGGACACTCGATGAAAGAGGTTCCCCTTCCCCACATTGGGGGAATAAATTACACAGAGCCTTAAATGCCTCCCCTACAAAGGGAGTTACTCAAACGATGTTTTATGGAATAGTTGTGAATAATTGTTCTGAAATAAAATGAGAAGCAAAAAGGGATTCTAGGGGGAAAAATAAGGTGGGACAAACTGGGTTAAAAAACAGATAAAGAGGTTTCTTTCCTAGAGGACTTTCGGAATCTTTTGCATGCTAATTGTGGACTGAATATTGAAGAGAGGGCTCAGGTTGACTGTGGAGACAGAAACAGCTGCTATCCTTTCAAATGGACACAAGATGCCTACAGGGAGTGAGCATGCTTTACATTTACATATATGCATATATCACTCTTCTGAGTTTGAAAAGCAAAGGCTACTGCTCTGCTCAAAATACTCCTAGATGAGATATAAGATACATTCCTGATCACTCCATTGTAAATCAAGGGTTTGGGGGGAAAAAAAAATTCTTAATTCAAATTAAGAACAGAAGCTTTGGGGTAAAAAGACCAGGGTTCAAATCCTTATTCTTCTACTTACTAGCTGTGCAAACTTGGCTACGTTAACTAATGAGTATTATTTCTTCATGTTCCATTTTCTTACATGTGAAATTGGGATGATAAAGAGTGCCTACCTCATTGGGACATTAAAAGAATTAAGTGGGAAAAACTGGAAAATACTTAGTTTGCCTGCTGGCACACAATGGTCACCTCCCCTCCAAAAGATCTAGCCATCATTATTGTTACTATCACATGCTATATTTCCCAGGTTTATACAGCATGAGAACTTTTTAACACAAAATGTCCATTAGCATCTCAAGGAATACTGAAAAACCAAGTTGGGGACATGCTAAGCAAAGAGACATCCTATAAAGATAATATCCTGGAGCTGGACATCATGAATGTGGTGTCTCTATCCATCTCTCGGTATCCAAAATGGTACATGTGAAGCTGGTGGTGCCAGCCTCCTGGGTCTACGTGCAAAGTCCTGGTGTCTGGGCCTTCTGTTCACCAAGTTCCAATCCCAGCTGAGACTTACAGAGTTTGGGGCTGACCTTTCTGTGTTCAAAATGAAGACCTGCTCACTGAATACCACATGGAACTCTGAGACCCCACAGACAACCATTCCACACACGCTGAAGCCCAAGCTTCCCTGTCTGCTCCTGGAGATGATTCTGCTCTCGCGGGTAGAGCGCCCCTCCACGTCTACTCCGGCCTCTGTGAGAGATGATCTGCCACCAAATGCGGTTACAGCTTTTTGAGTTTCAATGATGTCCACGGTAAAGTAATCATAGTCATCTCACTCCTTAGCACTTCCAACATGCACGACTGTGTACTGAGCACCTGAAATGCACCACCTCATTTAATCCTTACAAGAAGTCCATGTGCCCACGTCATAGATGAAGAGAATGAGGACAAAATGACTTGCCCAAGTCCTCTAAGTTACTGTCTGAACCTGGACTAGGTCTCTAATTTGGTTCAGCCACTTCACCCCATGTCCTTATTCCTCATTGTTTTCCTCCCTCTTCTGCCCGTTCTCTGCAGTGATCTCCAAGAAAGAACCGTGTGGACTGAGGCAGGGTGGAGGAATGCCAGTCAGACGCATTGATCTCCAGAAAAATAGCTCTCCACTCATGGATGGTAGGCAAATTCACTTGCTTCCGAAACTGTAGTAAACTAGTAGTTGGTGGGTTATTTAAGAAAGCCAAAGTGAAGAATCATAAAACATAATGCCTTCATACCTCTAAATGTTTTAGTTTCACCTAAAACAACGCAATGTCGTTTGTTCCTCCCTTTTTTTCAGACGGGGAGCAGGTGCTGTCGTGGAGCACAGAAGCCCTAGTGGGATTTCCTCTTCTCTTTCTTGCATAAATCACAACCATAATATATTACCTTTGATATACAATTCCAGTTTTTTTAGAGGAATGCACTTTAAAGAAGGCACATGCGAGGCAACCTGAGTGCCTGCCGCACTCTTTCAGGTTTTTGTGATTTTTTTTTTTGTTTTTTGCCAATCTCTTAGTTTTTTGCCCCCTAATTTGACAGCGTTTCTTTGCAACTCATCTTTTCAAGTCTTTTCAAAGCATTTAACTTAGCGTCCATGGAAAGAACTCCTCTCTTTTAACTCTTGTATTTCATCTGTGACTTGTAATATATAATTAAACTGTACACTTATAATAGAACAAAAGGTAGGAGCCATGATCTTCCCCCATGTGTCTGCCCGACTTGCTCCCTCACCTCCTTCATAGGGTGCTCAAACATTATCTTCTCAATTAGATACAATTGCCACCCTCCCTATACCCCTTCCCTGCTCACTTTTCCCTTAATCATCCAAGGTTCTGAATATATTTTATTTCTTTTGTTTATTATTGTCTCACCCCATTAGAATGTAAGTGCCATGAAGACAAAGACTTTACTCTGCCTTATCTGCTGATGCATCCCTAGTGCTTGGCGCACAGTAAATCCTCGATAAATGTACGTTGAATGAAAGAACAAATGCTCCCAAATGGTAACTAGGACTTAAAGCTGATACCAGAGATCTTAAGAACTCTGTGTTTTAAAGTGAGTCATTAACTTTGAGGTCAGACACCTACTTCAGAGGCTTACCAAGTACAACCTTTGACCCTACTACCCCCAGGTCTCACCCCATACCCCTACCTCTACCCAGACTGTACAAAGAAGGCAGCCACAGTACGATGAGTCAAGTTTTGTGGTGACTCCCAAGCCTCCCTACAGGGTGAGGTGCTGGGTAGTTATTTTGCCCACCCTGAGGCCAAGTAAGGAGAGATTTTTTTTTTCTCTCTTTGTTTTGGTTTTCTACAATTTTTCTAGAATGTGCCTAGTATTGATTTTTTTTTTTTTTTTTTTTAATTTATCCTGTTTAGAGTTTGTAGGGCCTCTTAAGCCTATGGGCTGATGCCTTTCATCAGTCTGGGAAATGCTTTAGTCACAAATCTCTCCTTTTGCCACCTTCCCTTCTGGTCTTCTCCTTCTGGGATTCCGGCTAGAGCTTCTCACCACGTGCTCCAAGTCTCTTCTAAATTTACCATTCTTTTCTCTCTCCATTCTTGAGTCTATTTTCTTGACTCATCTTTCAATTGACCCAGTCTCTTTTTGAACGACGTTTAATTTGCTGAGTTCTTAATTTAAATCATTTTTTTTTTCATTTCTAGAACTTCCAATTACTTCTTTTTATTATTTCTAGTTTCCCACCAAAATTCTCAGTTTTGTCTTTTATCTCCTTGTACATGGTAAGCAGAGATATTTTAAAGTCTTTGTCTGATAAACTCAGTATTTGGAAGTTCTGGCGGGGAGGGGGTATTTATTTTGTCTATTGTTTCTTCTGGTTGTTTATTTTGCACATCTCCTTGTGTGTCTGGTTATTTTTTTATTATTATTATTGCATGCCAGGCACTGCATTTGTAACCCTGTTTGTGGAAGTAATTTGAGGTCTAGAGTGATGTTATTTTTCTCTAGAGAGAATTTACATTTGCTTCCTCTGGGTCCCTATAGCAACTAGCAATCTGGGGTCTCATCAGTGCAAATGCAAGGACTGAGATGAGCCGGACTGAGATGAGCAAGGACGCGGAGCCCGAAATCCCTGCCAGAGCCTGTCTGCTTGTTTCACCTTTACCCCTAGGGTGCAGGCCTTCCAATTCCAACCAAGAGCAAGGAGGGTTCACCAAGGCCTCCCCCAGGCAAGCCCTGCGCCCCTGGCCCTGTGAGGGTGCTGAGACTGCCACTCAGCCTCTCCTTCTCTCATTACACCTGGAACTGCCAGATATGGGTCTCATCTCCCTAGACCTCCAGCTGTGGAGCCCCCAGTGCTGATGTGTACATGTTTGCAGAGGTTTAAAATACCTGGGCAGGCACTGCTAGTGAACTTGTATCTGGAAAATGGGCTTGAGGATAGAGACCTTACTGCTTCTTTGCTTCTAAATTGTTTGACTGTTCTTCTCAAACCAGATAGAATTGTTTGCTATGTGCAAAGTGCCTGACATGTATCATCTCGCATAACCTTCTTAGCAACCACTACTAAGTTTTCCAGTTTTCCTGTGAGGAAACGGAAGCTTACAGAGACTAAATTACTTGTCCATGTTCCCCAAACTGAGAAAGAACAGAACGAGATTTTGAATGCAGGCAGTCGGGTTCCTAAGCCTCCGTGTCTGATCACTACACACATAGCCACCCATTATGACTCATGTGAAAAGCACTAAATTACTTCTGTAATTTAAAAATATGGTGCAACAAAAAATGTCAAATAATATTTTAATTAAAAATATATAAATATATTTTTATATCAAAAATAGATATTAAGAAGCATTTCATGCCCAAAACTATGGCAAAAGCTGCTTCCAGCATATCCTACAGTAGAGAGAAGCCGAGTCCACCAGCCCCTCTCCTCATGTCCCCTCCCTGGCCTTTTCACACTCCCTGGCACAGAGGAAAAATGACCCAGGGCCTGGTCTCATATGTATCCAGGGGCCAGTCTGCCGCCCAGGCCACATCGGTCTGCCTGTTGTTACCATGTCAACTTAGGCCTTTGTCCGCAACACGGTGCCCAACTCCCATTATTCACTCTGTCCTTTCCTGTCCAGCTGTGCCAAGAGAATGATTTATCAGCAGGAGCTCAGGCTGGCCTGCCAGGTCCTGGGCAGAGGAAGGAGACATGGGAACTTTTTTATGAAATAAAGGCCTGGCCCCCAAAGTATATACTTCACAATCTCAAATGCCTTTCCCATAAGCTCTGGATGTTGCATTCATTCATTCATTCATTCGTTCAACAAATATTTACTGAGACCTAGAGCTGAGGCAGGCCTATGGGACTCAATAGTGAGCAAAAGAGGTGAGGTCTCTACCCTCTGGGAGTTCACAGACCTGGGGGAAGGCAGACACAGAACAAGTTACTTACAGGTGCATTCAAGTAAGAAGTGATGTTAGCAAGGCAAGAGTCAGGGGCCTCAACCAGCATGGGGGACAGAGAAGGCCTATCTGAGGAAGTGATTCTTGAGCTGTGACCCAAAGACAAAATAAGAGTCAACTCTACCAAGATGAAGAACATAGCAGGTGAAGGATATGTCGCAGGCAAAGGCCCTGAGGTCAGAAGGAGCTTGGTGTCAGAAGGAGCTTTACAAGTAAGAAGAAGTATGTGGCCAGGAAGCAGAGGGGCGTGGGGGAGAGAGCAGAGGGGAGGAGGTTGGGGAGGTGAGCAGGGAGCAGAAGATGCAGAGCCTTGCAGGCCACTGTAAGGAAATTGGTCTTTATCCAAAAGGGCTTGAGAAAAATCACCAGAGGGTTGTAGGCTGGAGGCATGTCAGGAGCCTACTTGCATCCTAGGAAGACCATTAAGGAAAACGGCTTGGAGGGGACCTATGTGGAATAAGAAAAGCCACTTAGGAACCCAGAACGGTGCTTTCCAGACTGTCTGCAGGGAAAGACAGTTTTTCTCCCCAAACTATCACAAACTTATGCTTTTGGAAAATACAACAAAAATTTACTTGGATGTCAAATTGCTCTAAAAGTTTCTAAATGCTCCCGATTTCTTTACTTCCTCATTGTAGACCAGGTAAGTGGTTTGCTGACTGTCACTAGTCCATAGACAGTTTGAGTAGCACT
>NW_006433949.1:4668272-4672369 GCF_000325575.1 Pteropus alecto | reverse complement strand
AGACTCAGGTGTCCAGAGAGAAAATAACTCCACTTTCTAGAACCTAGCTGAGTTTCGGACACCTGGCCTCTGTGTAGCCTGACACAGGAAACATTCTCAGCCCTTCCAGATAAACCTGCAGGTAACTACTCACATACACTTGGGTGTTTATTCTCCTCCATCTACCTCTTTGCCCTCCTCCCTGCCACACTCCAGAAAGCTGATGCACACAGCAGCCTGATGATCTTGGAGAGAGGCTGCTCCACTTAGTCTTCATCTGCCTGTCCAGTGCCAGTTCCTGCCTTACATGGAACTTGTCCCTTCCAGCCCTTGAGCTCATTTTCTGTCCTGCATGGACCTCCACTGACACGGAGCTACATCCTCTTTTGGACCTCACCTGTTCTGCTCTTCAGGGCATCCTCTGCTGCACAAGTCCCCTCATCCTGGGACCAGCCTTCCCTCTGGCCCTTCCTCTTTCTCTCCTTTCTATCACCAACTAGCTCCTTTCCCATACCCCTCTGAGGCCATACACAACCCTTGTGCTTTTGGCCGCCCTTCCCTCTGCACAACACCCCCTCATAATCACCCCTGACCTTTAGCTCTCTTGCTATTGAAGAGAGCAAAGCTACTGAGTATCAGAGTATCAGAGGGGACCAATATGACCAGGTACCCCATAACCATTGGATCTCTGTATTTAAAGTGTTGTCTCCTCTCTCTCTCTCTCTCTCTCTCTCTCGCGCGCGCGCGCTCTCTCTCTCTCTCTCTCTCTTGCTCTCTCCCCTTTCCTCCTTCCCTCTCTCCTTTACCGCCCCCTCTCTCCCTCCCTCCCAATCTCTCTCTCTCTCTCTCTCTCTCTCTCAATTTCTCCCCCACCTCTTTAAACCCTCCCCCAACCTGGCCTCCAGTCAAAACTGGGTCTGGCTGACGTTCATTTCCTGAATCTTTCTGTCGCACAGCCAGATCAATATTTTGAATTAAAAAGGTGATAAATCACCACCCTTATTCTCGGCTCCTAGTCTGCTACCTGTTCCCTGGGGGAAGTGATTAGTGCTACTCACTAATACCAATGTTTCCGATTCTCCTTCTTCCAACTGCCCCTCTCCTCTTTTGAATTAGACATGGTCATACAATTTGCGGTGGCCAATAAAATGGGAGCAGGAGTGACATGTGTCACCTCTGGGTAGAAGCACTGAACAATTCTCTCTTCTCTTCCTGCAGCCATCATGGATGGATGTTTGCTTCCATTGATATGGAAGATTCATAAGATCGAGAGAGCAATTGGGAATGCTGAACTAATCACAGAGGACAGCTGCCCCAGAGCATCACCAAGACTGGCAGACTTGCATGAGCAAAATAAGCTTTTGTTTTGAACCTACTGGTTGTCTGTTCCAGCAGCATAGCAATGCCTGTCCTGACTAATACACCACATTTCTGGCCCACACAGTCAACAGTGAAAGTGAAAAGAAAAAGCACTCATTAGCCGATATCTCATTAGGTCATGCATCCAGGAGAGGTCGTGGCCATTTTCTAGGCTACAAACAATGGTGGCTTGATTTGTAAAAGTGGTGGCCACAAAGATGACAGAAGGGGACAGACTGGATATGCAGAACAAAGAGACAAGTCTTAGGGATAGATGAGACTGGGAGGATGAGAAGAGGGACATGCCAGGTTAGGCCCCGGTCTCTGGCTTAGGGAACTGGGTAAATAGCAGAGACATTAAATGAGATGTTGAGCACTGATGAAGCATCTCCCTATCCCTAGTTCTGAACATGGCAGGTTACAATTGGGACAAACAGCCTTTACTTTGGGCGCTCTTCGGATTCCAGTTTGTAAGCCTGAGGATGAGTTTTCTCAGTTAAGTGGGAGACTCTCACAGGAAGCTTCCATTTATAATCAGCGGGAAAATACCAAACCACGAGGAAAAATGCTGTACTCCAGAAACCATTGGTATTTGAGCACTTGACAGAGCTGCCAGTGCTGAAAGTTTGATGGATGGAGAAGGCCGAGAAGAATGTCTGATTTAATTGTTCACTGCATCGACTAATTACATAGCATCCATTCATCAACACAGGATGGTAAAAGGGAGAAAGTCTTGAACTTGAGATCCAGAAACCTGGGACTCAGTTCCATGACCCCAGGCAAGGCACTTCCCCTTTCTGGGTCTCCCCAGCCCCGTGATGCAGAATTTCACCAGGGTCCTATGCACTCCTCGGAGATTCATGATTGGGCCTTAGGGACCTCCAGAAATTATATTCAGAACATTGTTTTCATCAGACTCCCAAAGAATTCTGTGATTTGAAAAAAATTAAAAACCACTGGAAGTTGAGATGGACACAGCAGAGGGCTGTGGGGAAATGAGGCTGGAGAAGCTGGCATGAAGCACCTTACAGATCGTGCTAAGGAGCTTTACATCATCGGAAATGTTCCAGGAATCCCTTCTAGTGCTTTTCTAATTGTCTCCAGATGAGCCAGACAACAAATACCAGAATATCCAGGGACAGGGAAAGGGGACAATAACTGAACCATTTGTGTACTTATTCATCTAATAGGCATTTGTCGGACACCTACTATGCACCAAGACCTGAAACTAGGAGCTGCCGTATTGCGATAAACAATGAAAGGGACAAATGGGCAGAGGAGAGTGTGTCTGTACATGTGTGCTTGTACGTGTGTGTACATGTGTGCACCTTTTTGTGTCTATGTGTGTATATGTGTCTGTGTCCCATGCATGTCTGTGTGTTTGTGTTTCTGTATGCATGTGTTTGTGTGAGAATGTGTGTGTGTGTGTCTGTGCCTATGTCTGTGTGTCAGTATATGCATGTGTCTGTCCATGAATGTGTGTCTGTGTATCTATGCATTTATCTATATGTCCATATGTGTGTTTGTGTATGTGTATCTGTGTTTGTGTGTCTCTGAGTATGTATGTGTATGTGTGTGCCTGTGAATGTGTCTCTACATGTATCTGTGTACATATCTTTGTGTGTTTATATGTATCCATAATGTATGTCTGTGTCTATGGGTCTACCTCTGTGTGTGTCTCTGTGTTAGTGTGTGTGTTTCTTTATGTGTGTCTTTGTGCCTCTGCATGTGTCTATGAATGCGTGCCCCTGTGTGTCTCGGCATCTGTGTGTGTGTGTGTGTGTGTGTGTGTGTGTGTGTGTTGGCCCTTGGAGCAGCTGTGGGCTGGGAGCCCCATGGCTCTTTAGGCTCTTTCCTAACAGAGTCTGACTCTGAAAAGCTACAGGGGACAATGTGCATCGTGGTTAGGAAGATCTGATGCCGAAGCTGCAAGGCAGAAAAGCAAGATGCCAGAGAGTAAAGGTCTGGCAACTAAAAGTCACATTTCTAAAACACCAAACTGGCTTAGAGGGGACCGGCTGTCCCAGGCCCTCTTCTGTGGCTTCTCTCTCCACCACCGGTAGGAGCCAGCACTGCCTTGCCAAGACCTGAAACCTTGTTGGAAGTGGAATTTTTGGTCTTCTTCACTCCTGGCTAGAAAATCTACATCATCACCCAAAATCGGAGCTGCAGACATTCACTTGGTACATCTATTTACTGCAAACTGAAAAGTTTGGATACTAGGTCCCTTTCCCCAGGAAAAAGCTGTGGGACATTGGCCTCATGAGAGCTACAAGACTGGAGAAACGTAGTACAGAGAGGTGGCAGAAGGAGGGGCCAGCAGCAAGAGCTCTGGAATCAGAATGGATCAGTGACCAGTATGTGCCTCAGCCTACTCATCTGCCAAATGGGAATAATGACAGTACTTTCTTCCTAGGGTTGTGTGAGAATTAAATGAGTTAAAAAATGTAAAAGGCTTGCAGTAGTGACTGGCACACAATAAATAGTAAATAAATATCATCTATTATTATTATTATTCATGAAAAACGGTTTTGTCACAGTCATGTGAAACTGTACATTTCTAGAAGAGAGAAAAAAGAAGGCAAGAAAATAAGATGTTACATAACTACCCATTAATGATACCAAGCAAGAGAAGGGCAAATCAATTTTTATGACACATCAATATAAATATTTTATCATATTAGAACTAGCTTGGGTTATAATATATCCTTTTCTCAACTGTAAGGCATTTTTTTATCTTTTTTAAATTAATTATGCCA
>NW_006433949.1:4649361-4668088 GCF_000325575.1 Pteropus alecto | reverse complement strand
GAACGAACAGACAAAGGGAGGGAAGGTGGGGATGGAAGAGCTTTGCAGAAATCTGCTCTACATAGTGACTGATGTGGCCGTTCATCGTCTGTCCGGTGTTTTACAGGTTCTTGAGCATCTGCAGTTTACCGGCTTCTGCTGGCTGCTCACTGACAGCCGTGTAAAGTGGGTATTCTCAGCTCCATTTTACAGATGAGAAAACTGAGGCTACAGAAGTTAAGCTACTCACTCATGGTTACCCAACCAAGTCCCAACTCTTCTGATCCCCTGCCCAGGAGCACTGGGCGCTTCTCCCACTGCCTCTTTAATTCTTCACTTACTCATTCGACAAGCAGGACTTGGAGTCCTGCTCCATGCTTGGCCCTGTGCTTGGTGCTGTAGGTACAGAAATGAATAAGCTGCTGCAGTTTCACTGAGGAAGGTTACAGCCTAGTTACAGAAGGTGTTTCAAGGCGCTTTATCTTAGAGCGTCCTTCCCAGGGCCATGGGGTCCCACAGTCCTACAGTGAAGTCCTAACTCCTCCGCATGCTGCTGTGTGATCTTGGGCACCCAAATGACCTCTCTGAGAGCCATTTTCTTCAGATGTCAAATGAAGATGATGACAGTACCTACTTTCCAGGGCTGTTGTGACTCTTACATAAAACAATTCCTGCAGAAACTCTTAGTCTGTTCTGAGAGAGGAACTTGATAGCTTTCTTCCCTGACGGGTCTGAATATCTTGAAAGGAGATTTAAACAACTGGCAAAGAGTTGGGAGTTGAGTTGATAGAAAGTACATAGATAACAAAGCCAAGAGAAAAACAAGGCAATTATTAACCTCAGAGAGAACAAGAGGTGTTGCAGAAGGGGAAAGTAATCCGAGTTCACTGCAGCATCAGCAGCACACACCATTTACAGTTAGGGTAATATAAACACTGAGTATTGATCCAACAGAAATTACAACAGACCTTGGGCGGGGTTGGCGTCACGTGTAAAGGCAGGCACAGGTCAGGGTGGAAAAGGGAGAGCCAACTCCTCGCCTGCCGCAGTGAGAAGCAGAGGGATAAAGTCTAGAATGGGGTCACAGAGAAGTCACAGTACAGGCAGGCTATTTAGAGATGTGTAGGTAAATAAGATGCCCCACCCAGAAGGCAAACATGGTCACTCCTGGGAAGGGAAGGGGAGAGAGCGTATTTATACAGTAAGCTTTGCTCAACTACTTGAATCTAAACCAGGATTTTTCATCAGTGACATTTGGGTCCAAAAAGTTCTGTGTTGGGTGATGCTCTGAGCACTGTAAGATGCTTAGCAACAACCCTGGTCCCTACCCACTAGATGCCAGTGGCAAACTACCCACACGAACCCCAGCTGCGACAATCAGAAGAGTCTCCAGTTATATAAGTTATATAAATGTCTAATCGCTATGTTGTATACCCAAAACTAATATAATATTGTATGCCAGCTGTAATTTTAAAATTTAAAAATTTTTTAATTATATTAAAAAGTCCCCAGATATTTCTGAATGTCCTCTGGGGGCAAAATTACCTCCCCCCTGCACTGAGAATTAGTGATTTAAATTAAGCACATGTATAACTTTCATTCTTAAAATTCTTTTATAAAGTGCTTAGTGTAGTGACTGATATAAAATGTCCATTTGCGTACCATCTAGATTTGTCTCATACCACCAGGTTCGTGCAAAATACGTACTGCCATTTGGAAAACCTTCAAATAACCCCAAGGGGAAGGCAGATCAGGAGAGACCACCTCCTTTTTACTGAGGTAGAAACTGAGGCTCTGAGAGGTGTAGTGACTGGCCCAGGCTCACACAGCCAGAAGGTGCTGGAACAGGGCTCTCTGGCTCCATCTCTTGCCTCTTTCGTTTTCCAAATTGGATTTGAATCTGTTCTGAGAAAGAGTTTGAATGTGCAGCTCATCTCATTTCCCCAAGGGGCTGGACTGCTCTTCTACACCCGACCACTGCGGGTGGGCCAGGGCGGCTCTCAGCATCCTTGGAGAGCAGGAAGCATTGTCATTGATTGCCCTGTTGCTTTGCTCCCCTGCCCAGGCTGAGTCACCGCCAGAGATAAACTGGCTGATATTTCAGCTGGGGAGATAGCATCTCTCCAGCCACCCCTCCTTAATAAGCTTCCAGTCATTGGAGGTGGGGAAAACCTTATCTTCTTCTGCAGATGTGCCTACCTGCTTTCCAGCCCCTCACACAGTTGTGTTCCCAGGGGCCAAAATCCCACTCACTTGCTCAAGATTAAAAACAAAATGGGACCCCTCCAGTCTCAGAACAGGTATTTGTAACTTGCTGCATCTTTGAAGAATAAATGCCCCTTTAGGGATGTGGTCTTATTTAACATCAGAATGTATTCTTCTGATATGAGGTATCCAGGGATGATCTCTGTGCTCAGTTGTCAATTGAGACATATGAAGCTCAGAGAGGTCAAGTGACTTGCCTAAGGTTGCACAGCATAGGTGGAGAATGGCCTTGAATTAAGGCAAGCAGAATAATTAAGGATCAAGAGTCCCAAGAAGACTCAGGTATAAATTTTGGCTACTTTCTTGTTTGCTTTTGAACAAGCCACTTATTTTTTCTGTGCCTCTGTTTCTTCACATGTAAAATGGGAATAATAAAAGAATTAGCTACCACACGGGGTTATTATGAAGTTTAAATGAGCTGATATAGTTAAAGCATATTTAGCACAGTGTTTGGCACATAGTAGATATTCAGTAAATGGTATTGTTACTATTACTGTTATTCCTTGGAGAAGAAATTCAGTGTGCCACTTGCTCTAGGAACTTTCTAAGGTAAATTCGGTAGGCATGGTTAAGAAGAGAGGATGTGCAGCAGATTCATTTCTTGTTGCTCAGGTTGTGGTCTGAGCACCAGCAGCAGCATTACCAGGAATCTGTTAGAGATGCAGAGTCACGGGCCCTACCCCAGACCTGCTGAATCAGAACCTGCATTTTAACGAGATCCCCAGGGGATATATGTGCACCTTAAAGTTTGAGAAGCATTGGTCTAGAGCAATGTTTGTCAATTTTTCCTGTGCACTGGGGCGCCTGCAGAGTTTGTTTTTGTTTTTGTCTTTGTTTAATTCAGATGCCTCTGTTGCAGTCCCACAGATTTTGATCCATTGGTCTGGAGCAGGGTTTGGCATCATTATTTTTTAAAAGCTCCCCAGGTGATTCTGGTGCCTGGCAAGGTGCATTCCAGGTGCAGCAGGGGCTGGGTCACTAACTTTGAAGTTAGATAGAACTAAGTTTGATATAAAGCCTTTCTATTTCCTAGCTGTGTGACCTTAGGCAAGATGCTTAACTTCTCTGATTTCTTCACTGTAACATGAAAAGAATAATCCTCTCTCTCGGGGTTGTTATGAGGATGAAATTAACACTGATTACGTACAAAAGCCTGGCAACAAGGTATTGCTAAATGTGAATGCATTCGCCTTCTTGTGCGAATTACACTGTGCTGGGCCTGGAGATGATATGATATTATGGTTATCAATATTAATATTAGTAGCAGTGGTATTCTTTTCAAATATGAAGCATTAGGAGCTCACTGGGACATGGCACATCTGTGATGATGGAGGAAACATCCATGGATGGATTAAGAAGGCAGCCCCAGCAAGGTCAAGGAAATAAAAATCCTTGCTACTATTTATGAAGCACTAACCATGCACTTAAAGCACTTAACCACTCATTTAAAGGTGGCACGCAAAAAACCCAAAGTTCAGCAGACTGCCAGGTAATAGATGCAGAAATGCTAAAACCTCTGGAAAGCACTGCCCGAGCTCAGGGGGTTGCTGGCACAATTATAGCGGAGGGCCTGGGGACTAAAGAGCCACTCAGGGAGAGTGCCAGAGCCCCAGGACACTCCCCTGTGAAATAAAGGAATGCCTCCTGGTCCTGCCTGTTCCTCAGGTCTCCTGTGAGAACTAAGTGAATGAACCAAGTGAAACTATGTTCCAAACTTTCTAGAGCTACTGATATGATAGTGGAATTCTATGATTACATAAACACTGGGTGCCACCTAACCTAACCAGAGCAAGAACTCTATCGTAAGTGCTTCCCACCAGAGTCTACATGGGCTCTGGACTAGAGCCAGACTTGGGTTCAAGTCTCAGCACTGCCACTTCGTACCTGTGTGACCTGAGCAGTCTCTGGACCTCACTTTCCACATTCAACAAATTTTTGCTCTGTGTCTGTAAAATAGGGATAGCACAGCTGTCACACAAAACAGCTGTTCTGCATACAGCAATAGTAGGTCCCAGGTCCCTGCAACAATCTATTGTCCCCAATGTACAGATGGGGAAACTGAGGCACATGGAGGCAGGATGATTATGATCATATAGCTAATAAGAGGTGTAGCCTTACCTCAAACTCAGGCAGTCTGATAGCCACGCTAAGCTGCACCGCCTCCCTTTAAAAAAGGATCTGGGTATCTAAGGCTAAGTCTTCCTTCATTCACTGAACAAACAGTCACAAGCACTGACTGTGTGCCAGGCACCAGGCTAGTCACTGAGGATGCAGATGTTGGGCAAATACCTTGATCTCGTGGAGAGGGGAAGATGAGGGCAAAGGAACAAGTGGATATAGAGGCTCTTTCTGATGGTCAGGGGAGACTTCTCTGAAGACAAGACATGAGTGACAGAAAGGGATCGCTCTTAGGAGACAGTGTCAGAAAGGAGATTCCAGAAAGAAGAAGCAGTGAGTGCCAAGGTCCATGCAGGGAACGGGCTTGGCATATTCAAGGGACAGAGAGAGGGCTGGGGTGGCTGAGGCCCAGTGAGAGGGAGAGAGGGTCAAGAAACACCAGGAATGGCAGGGAGAAAGAAGCCAGAACGTGTAGGGTTTTTATAGGCCAGAGTATAGGGCTTTGTTCTAAGTGCACTAGAAAGTCTTTGGCGGCTTAAGCAATTGAGTCAAGGAAACTTAACTAAGATCACTCTGACAACTATGCAGCGAGTAGACTGAAGGGGGAAAGAATAGAAGCTGGGATATCAGTGATGAGACTAGTACAGTTGTTGGTACAAGAAATGATGGTAGAAATAAAGGCTTATGTCCACGAAAAGGCACGTACAGGAATATCCATAGCAGCATTATTCTAATAGCCACAAACTGGAAACAAACGCATGCCCATCAACAGTAGAATGTATAAATAAATCGCGGGATGTTCCTCTAGTGGAATACTACACAGCAGTGAAATAGGAAAAACGATTGCTGCCTTCAAGAACATGGATGAATCTCCCGAACACAATGTCGAGAAACTAGACACAAAATGGCAAGAACATGGATGAATCTCCCGAACATAATGTCGAGAAACCAGACACGAAATGGCACATTCTGTTTGATTCCATTTATAGGAAGTCAAAACAGGCAGAATTAATCTGTGGTGATGGAGGCTGGGGCGTGGTTCCCCTCGAGATGTTACTGACTGAGAGGGAGCATGAGAGAGCCAGCTGGGGTCTGAGAAGTGCTTTCTGTCTTGATCTGTATGGTGGCGATATGGGGCCGATGGTTCGTAAAATTCATCAAGCTGTGCGCTTAAGAACTGTGCTCTTTATTATATGTGTTATACCTCAATTTTAAAAGAAGAGAAACATTTAAAAATTTTTAAATAGTGAAAGAGTGGGTCGGGCTGGAAGCAGCAGAAACAGAGCGAAGAGAATGAATTCAATAGGTCCACTCCCTCCCTTAGCAGTTTGGAGGAGAAATTGGCCTTCTGGGGCTGCTGACAGCTCTGTCCGTGACTTGTGAGCTGCGCTCTCTCGTAGCTGAGACTGTCACCCAAACCAGGAACCACTCTGTGGCACACACAGTCCCAAGAGACCAGATTCCCCAAGAGTATGGTCCATAATGGTGAGCTCTGGCTCCCCCATTCCTGCCAGCTGAACCAAGAGGAATTGGGCCATGGTGGGGAAATAAACCAACTCCATCCAAAGGGAGCTGACTTCTGTCACCCAAAGAACCACATGAGAACTGGAAGGAGTCAGCCATAGACTTGACTCCTTCTGCCTGTTTTCAGATTGAGCAGCCTGCACTGAGTTCCATGTCACATCCAAAGGCTACAGATTGGAGCCTGCTGCATGGGGAAGCCTCAAAAAAGGGTTCCCACGAGCCAGTGAAAAATGAGCTGGAAGGTGCTTACGTTCTTGCACAGAGATGTATGTCTTTCATGTCCCTTTTTTTAAAAAAAAAGTTCGGAAATCTTTAAAAAGCACCTAGAAAAAAATAAATTACATACATACATATATGTGCATGTGTACACACACACACACGCACACACACTCAAAAATGGGGTCCCTTCTCAACTGCCTCTTTTCACTTAATAACCGATCTTGACTATCTTCCAGTTTCATTTAATAGACGTCAAGTGCCCCTATTTCATTCGTTCCATAATAAAACAATAATGGATAAAGCTAGCATTCATTTGCTGCACACTCTCCTAAGCACTTCTTGTGACTGCATGCCTTTAATCTTCACTTCAGTCCTATGAAGTAAATTCCATTATTATCACCCTCATTTTACACACGAGGAAACTGAGGCTCTCCAAAAGTTTTCCCCAAATCAGGGCACAGTCCTGCCTTACATGTAGGGGCGTCTGACACCCAGGTCGGCCCTTCACCAGCACACGTGATCATGATCGCCTCCGGATTCCACCTCATGGAGGTGCCCCTCCTCGTGTACCCAGACTGAGGCCATGTTCGCCATTCCTTATACGGATGAGCTGAAAAGCATCCTTGTGACAACGAGGAGGGGGGAGGGCGGTGGGGTCAGCATGACGACTCCCTTAGGTGGAATGCCTAGATGCGGGACACCTGGTGGAAAGGTGATGCCCCTTGCCAGATTAACTGCCCTCCAAAAACAGTTGTGTCATCTACTCTCGCACTAGCAGTGCAGTAATTGTCTGCCTTCACAAACCCTCCTGCTTTTAAAAGTCTGAGCCAAGAGTGACTCTCCATCCTCCTTCTCTCCTTTCTCTCCTGGAACACGCTGACGTGCCTTTGTTGAAGCTGACCAAGGAGAATGGGTGTACAGGGACGGCGTTCCTAGGAGACCTTTCGTGAGCCCAAATGGCATAAAGCAAAGAAGCGATCGCATGAATTTATATGGAAAAATGTTGGAGCATTCCCAGACCCCAAAAATAACCTATCGAATCATACCAGATAACACATAAAACCTAAAATAACACCAACATACAGTAAAAGCAGAGCCGCTCTCGCTGCTTGGCGTGCACGCTGCCTCTGTCACTGGCTCACTGCAGAACAAAAGCTGAACGCTATTTTAGCTTTTCGCCTATTTCACCGAAGCAAAAATCCCCTTCCGCTTTCTTTTGGCTAGTGAAAACGGGTGCTAATGTCGGTCTTTCAAAAAAACAAAGGGGCAGCGTAAGGTGAACTTCCATATCTATAGAGGCTTTCTCCTCAAGGCTAGAACTCAAGCTCCTGGAAACAGGAGACCACACCTTATCCATCTTTCTGTCGCTCTCAGCCCCAGGGTGGGAGGGCAAGCGTTTGCCCTGGGGAAAGGGCCTGTCCTCAAAGTAAAGGACGGGTTCTCCTCTCCCAGCCTCTGCGTGTGCTGTTTCCTCTATCGCTCACTCCACTCTCACCGCTACTTATCCTCACAGCTTCTGCCCCAACATCACCAACGCCACCTCCTCCAGGAGGCTTTCCTTGTTCCCCCAGGTGGGCCTGGATGCCTTCTCAGCACCTCCACAGCCCATCCTTACCTTTAGTGTAACTCTGACCACACATTACGTTATACTGAACTTCATCACATCTAAGCCAGCATCACTATTTTGTATAACCTTACGAACGACTCTAACACAATACTTTAATAGCTTCGTTGAGATATAATTCCTATACCATACTATTCGCCCATTGAAAGGTGTACAATCATTGGGTTTTAGTAATATTCACAGACAAGTGCAACCATCACCATGTCGAATTTAGAATATTTACATCATCTCAAAAAGAAACCCTGCACCCATTTGCTATCACTTCCCATCTCCCAACTCCCACCCCTATCCAGTCATAAGCAACCACTAATCTCTGTAGATTTGTCTATTCTGGATTTTTATATGAATAGAATCATGTAATATGTGGCATTTTGTGGTATTCTTTCACTCAGCGTTATGTTTCCAAGGGTCACCCACATTGTAGCGTGTGTCAGTACTTCATTCCTTTTAATAGTTAATAATATTCCATGGTAGAGAGAGACCACGTTTTGTTTATTCACCCATCAGCTGATGGACATTTGGGTTGTTTTTGCCTTTTGCATGTTGTGAATAATGCCACTATAAACATTTGTGGACATGTTTTTATGCAGACATGCTTTCATTTCATTTATATGCCTAGGAGTCTCAATGCTTTCTAATCACTTAGAATGTTTATTTCTAATTATTTAAACAGCACTTTTAGGCTTATTTAGACATCAACTTTTTTATTACCTATCACTCTAGCACATACTTAAAAAGATAGAAGCAAAATGTATCAGATAAGCTATTCCAAAAATGTCTTCGATACAAAGTCCAGGTCTTTTCAATCATTTTTTAAAACACAGTTGCCAGTGTCCATGTTTCACTATAAGATATTGTCCTCTGTGTCATCAAAATCAGTAGAGATATAAGAATTCTTGAAAGATGCTCCATTCTCATCTCTAGAAGAGACTAACCTCATCCTGACTGCTGCTGATCAGTGGTGATTTTACACCATTGATTATAATCCCCCACATATTAGTCTCAGAGAGATTAATATGTGGGGAGGAAAGTCCATCTTAGAATTCATGAAATATGGTTGTTTCCTTTCTGCCTGCCTATATCCTACATGACAGATCATAAGTGTCTTGAGGACAGGAGCCAATCCACCCTGTATTTATTCGTGTATTCATTCAGTCACCAAAAATATATGTGGTACCTAGCCCACACATGATATATTCTTAATAAAAATATATCAGATGAATGAATGAATGTTGACTTGCTTTGGAAAATGGAACTCACCCCCGACCTGGGGGACCACAGTCAATTTATTTCATCTCTCTGAGCTGTTCCCCCATCTGTGAGATGAGGGTAGTGGTGAGGATGAAAAGGAACTCCTAGGAGCAATGCACACAGGAGGCCACTTAACCATATTTGTGGAATGAATAAGTGAATAGTAAAATAATTATTATTGCAGCTAAAAGTTATTGCTCTCTTTTTGTGTGCCGGACACTGTTCCACACACGTTGTGTGCTTTAACTCATTTTTCTAATCCCTCCTTTAACAGCACAACAACCCTACAAGGTAGGTACTAATATTCTCCCCAGTTGACAAATGAGGAAACTGAGGCATGAGAGGTGAACGAATGAATAAATACAGGAATGAATGAATACTGTTTTACATTAAATTCCCAGGCATTCAATTTCTAGGGGCTAAACTGGGTCAGTCCCTGTCTGTAAAATGGGGAAGTAAATCATTCGTACCTCATAGGAGGGTGCCAAAGAGGAAGTGAGTCCATGTGTGTTAAGCACCTGGTTCAGGTGCAAAGGGCAAAGTGAAGTCTGACCCATCTGATAGGAAAGCCCCCTCACTGCTTGGCCAGGTGACCTTGGGCAAGTCATATAACTTCTTTGAACTTCACTCATTCATAAAATGGAATTATGAGTACCCTGCATTCCCCAAGTGGCAGTGAGGAAGCTTGAAATCATGCCTGCAAACCTCTCGCTCAGCCAGTGACTGCCTTAGAGGAAGCCTCATCCTGACAGGTGGTCCTTATCCAGCCGGGCCTGCTTTCCAGGAAAGCTGAGGAGCCCAAACTGGCTCTTTCCTCCCAAGGCGAATCCAACATGTGCTGCAGCACCAGCCCTTCATGCTGTCATACAGGATGGGCAGGACCCATAGATACATGCTGCTTCCCCCAAATGAATAAATCATTACAAGAGAGTGTTATGCATCCCGCCAGCATCCATAAGGACCTGAATTATATATAACAAGGCTGAAAAAGCTATTTATCTCAGGCACGTGCAAGTCATAAAATGGGAGTTCTCAGGTAGCCAAGACAATTTTCAGATGTTGCCATTTTTATCAAAGAAATAAGGCCCACCAAAGGAGCACCCTGCCCGGCGGGCGTAAGGATGCCTTAATCAGGTTTATTTAGTATCAAAGGAGAGAAATCTAACTCTTCCTCCTAGCTCTCCCACCTCCTCCGCCCACCTCCCCAGTGTGGCTGCTTCTCAGTTCAGGGCTCCAGGATGAGCTGCCAAGAGCAACCACCTTCCTAGTTGGAAGCATCTGCTGAGGAGCCGGGGGTGGGACTGAGTGTGCTCCAAATCCCTGGAGGGAGAGAGGGGCAGGAAGAAGGGATTGCAAGAAGAGAAAATTATATAGTAGCCAGAGCTCTAAACTGGAACTCGAGAGTCCCATCTTTGCCACTGATTACAGGTGGGGGAAACTGAGGCACTTAATGGTTAAGTAACTACTTGTCCAAGATGACATGGGGAAAGAAAGGAGGAGCTGCAATGACAACCCAGTTGTGTCAGACAGACATTTATGCAGTGCCTGTTATGTGCCGGCACTAGGAACACATGGTAGAGAGGTCCCCACATGTGTGCTTGCCTCTCCATCCCCATTTTCCGGTCACTCTCCATGGCCGGCTTCAGTCCACCAGGCTACCCTGCCAATGATGCTCAAAAGCGCCAAGTGCATTGTTACCTCAGGGCTCTTGCGCTTGCTGTTCTTTCTGCCTGGAACACTGTTCCTTCAGATCTTTGCATGGTTGATTCTCACTTCCTGGCCTGTGCTCAAATGTCACCTTCTCAGAGAGGCCTTCCCTAACCACCTTATCCAACTGGCGAGGGCCTCCCGTGCCATGACACTCAGTCACCTTTTCATGTGTTGGGTTCTCCTGAAGCAAACCCAGAGATGGAGTGCAGGGTGTAGGGGAGGACCGGGACTGAGCAAAAGTGGGAAGATAAACTGTGACGCAAGTTCGACGAAGCCTTGTCCTCCCCAGCAAAGAGCTCTACAAGCGAGCATTGCCCACCAGAATGCCCCGACTCGGGCTGAGACGGCCGGGCCTTTGTGCCCCCTCTTCACATAGTCACTGGACATGGGTTCCCTGGGAAAGGTGTGAGCTTGGGCAAGGTGGCTCTCTCCAGCTCAGACAGACCCTGAAGGAGGCGACAGGTGAGGGCCGTCTGCCGAGCACATCTTCCACAGCTGGACACCAAGTCCTTCCTTGGCGGGGGATGTGGGTGGCACACCTCCATGTCTCCAACACTCCTTACCCTGCTTTAAATTTCTTCCAAGTGCTTACTACCTACCCGACATTCTATATATCCACGTATTTACTTGTTTATTGTCTTTCCAAGCAATTAGACTCTGAGGTTTCCTAGGATATAGACAATGACTGTCTTGTTCTCATTACCTGGAACGGTGTTTGGCAAATGGCAGAGACCCAGTAAAACTGTGCTCGATGACCTTGTCTGACTTATTCCACTTAGCATGGTATTCTCAAGATCCATCCCCAACTCATATGTGGGATATAAAACAGAAAGCAACAAACAAATGAAATAAACTCATACATACAGACAACAGAATGATAGTTACCAGAAAGGAAGGCGAGTGGGGGAGCATGAAGAGGGTAAAGGGGTTCAAATATATGGTGACAGAAAGACACTAGACTTTGGGTGGTGAGCACGCAGTGTAACATACAGATGATGTATTACAGCATTGCACACCTGAAACTGATATAATGTTATTAACCAGTGTTACTCCGATAAATTTAATTTTTTTTTAAATTTGCTCAGTGAATGAATAAATGAATGAGTGTCCTCCATTGCTCCCAACTTAATAAGGGAGACTGACCAGTGAACAGACAATTACATTTCCACATGGTGAACACTCTCAAAGGGGATCCCTGGGGCAATGAGGGCTCTCTAACCCAGCCTGGAGTGCACAGAGTGCCCAAGGAAGGTTGTCTGACTCCAAGTCCACTGCCATTTCCACTACACCAGGACAGGACGAGCGGTACAAAAGCAGCCTTTGTTGTATTTGAATGGCCACTCCATCATCTTGATATGTCGTGTACGGTCACTTAACCGTTCCATGTTTTTATATATTGCCTCTCCAACCAGGTTATAACTTCTCTGAGCCCAGGAGCATGTCTTACATTCCTTTTCTTTATCTCTCTCAGTGCAAGTGTGGTGTTTTGTGCACTGTTGACACTCACTGAATAATTACTGAACATATGAATAGGTCCTTTACGGATGAAGATAGCATGGCCATGGGTGACCAGGTTTTCTAACTTCCAGTTGAGACAAAGGCCTGTAAAGATGAAAATAGCTATCACTTCGTGAGCCCTGGCTCCAGCCAGATACTGTGCTAAGTGCTTCGTATACACCACACTTATCAATTCTCATGACGGCCTTGCAAAGCAGAGGTCTGAATATTGTCTCCATTTTACAGATGAGGAAATTGAGGCTCAGAGAGAGGAAAACATTTGCCAAAGGTCACACAGTCATTAGGTGGTAGAGCTGAGAGACAAGCCTGATTGTAGGTTCTTGACCATGACACTGACTTTTTGATGTTAAGGTGACAGAACGGTTTTAAATCAAGATGGAATCATAAAATCTGGGACATGAGGTCAAACATCTCCATAAGCCCGAAGTCACCAGGATTTCTGTGTATAGAAGAGGGCAGTGGCAGGACAAATGGCCACTTGGCCCTATTCATTTCTATCTCAGGAGTAATTCCAAATGTCTCCTCTCAGTCATCAGTTGTGTCGCCACCAGAAGAAAGAACCGGCAAGCTGTCTCCCAAAGAGATTTATGTGACAATGTGAAGGTTGGGTGATTGTTCCCAGATCATTCCAAAGATGGAAACCTAGCTTTCTCAACACACTGAGAGTAGCATCATCTCCCAGGGTTAGACTCACATTAGCCACACTTTGAGACTGATGTATAAACCAGACGACAAATTATTCATTTGCAAAGAGAAATTACTCTTGTGGGGATTGTTTCAGGAAGTCTACGTAACCAGTACTTTCTCTCCTGGTAAGAAGACCAGCCTGCAGAAATAAATAATAACCTAGTTTCTTGGTGAATAAAATTGGGACAAGGAGAGGTAGATGTGTTCACTTAATGTTGAGTGGCAGTAGACTGAAATGGCTGAGTGCAAGCATCTCATGGAAAGGACAGTTCGGAAGGGATCAGAACCATCATAAGTGCATTGGCGACGTAGGAGTTGTGGAGCATTTGCAAACCAGCCTTGGAAATTACACAGCTCCACTTCCACTTCCCTCTGCTTTTCACAGTAAGTCACGGGTTGAGCCTGGATTCAAGGGGAAAAGAAAAAGACCCATCCCTTAATCAACCTTACGGCCAAGGGCACATAATGAGCTGACTTGACTGGCCAGGCCTGGGACATATGATGACTCTCGATCTAAGGATAGGATCAGTTCCACCCAAATTTTATAAATTGAGAAAAACTGGGGTACTGTCACCAACTGACGGGTGAATAGCTACCCACTAGGCATGGTAGAAGAGCATTGAGGGAAGACTCTGGAGCCTTAGTTACTTCTTTGTCCTGCTGGGTTCCTCGATCTTGCTCCTTAAGCTTGCTTTTGGCCCATCATGATCTCTATGTTGTGTCCATTTACTATTATCTCAGTGTAGTATCTAAGTCTAACCGTATTCCTTAGAGATTCCTGAGAGTGAGTTTGATTGGTCCAACTCACTTCCTTTTTATAACATCTAGGATCCTTGGCCAGCCTATGGAATAGCTGTCCTTGGATCATCGGCTACCCCTGGCCCAATAACCTATGGCTGGGAGGAGGAGACACATGGTATAAAACATGGATGTCTTCAGAGGTACACCATGAAGGAGCAGAGAACACGGATGTGGCGAGAGAGGCAGGGAAACGGAGTGAGTGGTCATGGCAACGAGTAGAAGGGGATGTCTGTGCAGCTCCGTGAGAAAAGGAGGGAGGTGTTTCCCTCCCTGGCTTTCTTATTTCCATCACTGAGAGGTAAATCAATCCTGCTAGAAGACATTTAAAGTTAAGTCACTTAATACTGAGCCCAATTTTCATAGCAAATCAATGGGGAGCAAAGGGGTTTGATTTAGAACTTCACCTTGAAAAATGAAACTAACGTTTATCAACATAACAAAATTTAGGTTACCATTTCAATTATGCATGAATTCTTATAAAGAACAAAAAAAGAATTAAGTAGTAAAATTTGTGGTCTAATTTTTCTGACAAAATCTTTCTCTTTAGGTTTGGCTTTCATAGCCTGATAGCAAAAAGGTCATTAAAAAAAATATTCCAGGGCCCTCTTGAATCTTTTGATATTTAAATCTTTCTCTTTTGAAGAGCTCACCATGTCATCTGGTCATTTTTTTTTTTTTCAACTGTTAACACTTTTGGAGATGATATTCATAATATTGAATAACGAGTTACAGGCATCAACTGATCAGGACAGTCACCATGACAGCCAGTGTGTCTGAACCCCGGGGTTCAGGTGAATATCAGTACTGGCTATTCTGAGGCACCCAAATTTTCATGGGTCATCTGTGATTTTTCTGTTCTTTAAGCATGTTTCAACACTTTCATCAGCTTCACAGAATCCTGCATCTTAGGCATGATTTTCAATCAAACACCTGCAGATAGATTACATTATATATGCACCAGGGTCAGACAGTTGGTGAGAGACTGATTCTCTTTATAGGACTCATTGGTCCATTCGAGGACATGTGATGGGCATCCAAAATTCAGGGATCCTTCAGAGAGAGAGCCACAAGGAAGTTGACATAGGAACAAAAAGGATTCATGCTGGTGTTAAACAGGAAGTATCACTGATTCATTACAATTTTTAACAACTGAAGTTATATAATTATTGAAAGATTTTATAATAACTTGTTCTCTAAATGTTCTCTACACAACTCCATTACCTCAAGGATTCATATGATAAATACTCAATAACAAGTACCTCTGGAATTTTGTTTGTGAACTAGTTGCATGTATTGTCCTTTCTTGCCACCAATAAGTCTTGCTGAAGGTAAGCAGGATTTATGCATAGGGTCACCAGATGATTTCAACAGAAATATTGGAAAAAATACAATGACCGTGTATGGGTCTGATATTTTCTGAATTTGTTTCCCAAGTGAAAACATTCAAATATCAGACTGCATGGTTCAGACTAGAAATCCTGTTTATAAATTCAGGACAGGTCCCCTTCTCAGCTATAGATTTCACCCCCCCGATTAAGAGAAGTGTAAAGCTTGCCTTGCTAATCATGGAACAGAAAACACAGAAAGGTACAAGAGGTGAAGAAGCAGATGAACTGATGAATTTCTCCATCTTTTCTTCTTGCTTAGGCTTTGAAATTTAATCCTCTGACTTAGGAGTCAGGACTGGGGTATTTACAGGTCCTTGGGTATCTCCTCACCCCCAGTTTTGAGGAATGACAGCAATTACTTCATATTCTGCAATGCTAATTAACTCCAATTGGTCAAAGGCTTGTCCAGATGAGAAACAGTTTTGAAAAGGAACTCGTGAATTCTGCAGACTGAATGTTCAGTAATGAACATATTAACATACAACCTTCCCAGTCCTCGAGCTGGAGTTTTTTCAATCTTGGAAACAGAAAAGCAAGAGTATCTAAAGCTAACGGTCACTGGCTCTCAAAAGCGTATAGTGGTTAAAAGCTTGGGTTATGCAACCAGACAGGCGTGGGTGTAAATCTTGGCTCTGCTACTTACTGACTGTGTGATCCTGGGTAAGTCAATCTGTGTGTGCCTCAGTTTTCTCATCTATAAAATGAGGAAAATAGTAGTATCTACTTCACAGGGCAGATGTATTAACTACAAGTTGCTTTCAAGACCTAACACATGATGAATGTCCAATAATCATGAATCTGACCCATGGTAGATGATCTGGGTTTTTTTCCCCCCCACCAGGCCATTATTCTTCCTTGCAGTAACAGCCCTTTGGGTTTCCTTTGAGTAACTACTCCTCTATTCATAGAATGGATCAGGATCCTAAATGAATTGACTCCAATTCTAATGCTGAACCTCTGTATTAGTTTGCTAAGTCTGCACAGACTGGGTCACTTAACAGAAATTTTATCCCAGCTCTGGAGGCTGGTAGTCTGAGATCAAGGTGTTGGCAGGGTTGATTTTTCTGAGATCTCTCTCCATGGCTTGCAGATGTCCATCTTATTCCTGTGTCGTCACATGGTCTTGTGTGTGTGTGTGTGTGTGTGTGTGTGTGTGTGTGTCCTAATTCCCTCTTCTTATGAGGACACCAGTCACATTGGATTAAGATCCACCATATGACCTCATTTAACCTTAATTGCCCCTTTAAAGGCCCTATCTCCAAATACAGGGGGTTAGGACTTCAATATATGAATTTGAGGTAGACACAATTTAGCCCATAATAACACAGGACCCAGATGTGGCAAAAATACTCCCCTCCCCCTAGTAAGAGTGATTGATTGATTCAATCCTAGACAATTTTTAAAAGTTTAGTACATAGAATTTCTTCATCTGCAAGATTGTGTGTTGCAAAGATACTGTAGAATGGAACTTCTGGGGTCAACATGTGGACAAGGCCAATTGAGAAGAAAATAGAGAGATGGAAAGGGAGAGATTGAGTCTTGATGCCATCATCTGAGCCCCTGGATCTAGCTGAGCCTGAAGCTCGCATTGAGAGTTCACTCATATAATTCACTAAACATCTCCCTTTTGTGGCTTGAGCCAGTTTGAATTGGGTTTCTGTCACTTGCAACCAAACAAGTCTTGACTAGTATAGCCTCTACTTAATTGTTAAGGAGTCTGTAGATCCTAAGGAAGTAGAAAGAAAGGGAGAGGATCAAGGAAACAGGCTGGAAACTGGAAAGACTATTTACAAAACAAATTAGGTGGGTAATCTAGTGAGCACATAATACAGAAATCAGGGTGGATTTAGGAACAGGTGTATATTCTTGTAACCTAGTCTAATATAAGAAAAATTGACTCTGTATATTAGCTAAGGCAAGGAGTTCTTCACTAAACCATGGGCTTCTCAGAGGCAGCAATGGCGTCTTATTCAAATGCCATGTATCCATAGTGCCCAGAATGAAATATGCGCTCAAAAAACACTTGTGAACTTGAATGGGCTTGCCAGGAAATCTTTTGCATTTTATGATTCGACACACACAGGCTTAAAATAATGAATTTGCTATAGTATTATATTTGCAAATTCTCAGTACACTCATTGTTAAAGAATTACGTTAATAATCATACAGTAGCTGAGTATTCATTTTAATGAGGTCCAATAACTCAGAGGGGAAACTTTCAAGTCTGGGGTCATCATTAGCTGACCTAGAACTGGCCCTTTCCTTACCTACAAATTGTATTATAATTCTCTGTTGCAGTCTGGAACTGCTTTGCTTGGGACCCATTGCTGCGCTTGTGAAGGGGTTTGGGTGGGAAAAGGGAAGAAGGTATGTTTATGACATTGGACAACAGCCTTGAGTGAGAGGAGTCGGGCCTCATTCTACTTGGGTTACTGCACCACTAGAGAAGAATCTTAAACTTGGGAGACTCCAAGTTTCTACCAGGCTGCTGGTAACCTGTCCAACCTCCCCTCTGGAGAGAGATTACTCTTTACCCTGGAAAGTAAGTCAATGTCTCTGGCACATGGTGGAAGGTGTCTCTAGCTTTATTGCCCTAGAATGTAAGCAAATATCCTTCAGGAAGAAAAGGAAAATTTATTGTCCTGGAATATCTCCAGGAAGAGAGAGGGTCTCTATCAGTTTGCCCATTCAATTATTTCTGAACAAAACTTGGCAGTGTGCTTTCCTGGGAAGGTCCAGACCATATAAGAACCCAAGAAATCCGGGGATGATTATATCCCAACAGACATTTGTTAAGATGATGATGTCACAGGATGGAAGGAACCTGGATCTCTTCCAGTCACCAGATGGAGGAGAGCCTTTGCTGACACACATGAGACTTTACGTGAGCAAGAAATAAACTTTCGTGAGGCTCAAACACTGAGATTTCAGGCCTTGTCTGTCATGGCAGCTAGTGTTAATTATCCTAATGAAGATGACTTTAACATATACATCAATCAAATTATACTCGTATGAGAAATAAGACAGCTAGCCAATATATAATAAATTCCAAATGATAAGGCTGGGGGCGGGATTTGGGAGAGAGTAGAAAGAAGATTAACTAGAGACAGAGGGAAAGGAAGCAGAATACGAGAGAAGCCGCAGCTGTCCAGGAACATGTCCCCCAGCCTCGGCACGGCCGAATGTCATCAGCCCACCTCATTCATGAACATCCACACTGGAGCCAAAGCCGTGAATGACTTTCACACCAGTTTAGATGTTTTCAGATCATCTTAAGCTCAATTACAGCTAAACCAATTACTCCAAACATCATTATTGAAAAATCACCAACCAGGCCTGCTAATTGCATTTGCGGCTTCTTCATCATATTAGTTCAGTCATAAGTGCAGTGTGCTCTTCTCAGGGGATAACCATGCACAAGACCAATTTCCTTAGGATGAGACTTTCAAATCATAGCAGTTTGGAACTAATGTGTCTCGGGAAATAAACTGTCAGATCAATAACATTTGCAACCAGAAAATATTTGGAGCAAACAGAGTAGCGCCTGCGGCTGAGACCAATGTGATCCTTACCTGGTACTTGGAAGCCGTCCTGACCTTTGAGATTTTTCCAAGGGGTCGATTTGGAGACACTGTTCACATCA
>NW_006433949.1:4647857-4649314 GCF_000325575.1 Pteropus alecto | reverse complement strand
AGCTCAAGGTATTATCACTAAACTGAAAGAAGCAAATGACATTTGTTAAGCTCCTTGTGTGTTCCAGGTTTGATGCCCTGAGCAGTATATACAGAAATAAAAAAATCTCTATAGAAATACAAAAAGGAGTCCAAATTCTGGAGCTGAAGCTTCCTAAGGCAAGTTTCTTTGCTTCTCTGAGTCTCAATTTCCACATCTGTAAAACAAAAACAATATCTACTTTCCAGGGGTGTCTTGATGATTGAAGAGAAGGTATGCAAAGTGCCCAGCTTAATGTATGACAAATAGTAGGTGTGCAATGAAAATAATAGTTACTGCTATGACTTTAAGTATCTTTTTTTAACTGAAATTAACAAATGTTCATTAAACAAATTAATGTTTCCTCCTCAACTGGGCCATTTGAGGAAAAAAAGAAGTTTATACACAATCTAGGTTGAGCCACATAATTCTTCCACTCAAATAGAAAAGGCATGTTATTTTTTTTTTTTTGAAGTAACAGAAATTGTCAGTTTCTATTCTTTAATTTTTCCTTTTTTTTTTCCCCCCAGGAAAAGCCCTTAATGTAACCTAGCATTCTATCAGTACCAGGAAAAAACTGAAAAGTCAATAAAAAAAGGAAGAAGATACGAAAAGCATAGAAGAGTAAGAAGTATTTAACAATTTGTAGAGTTGGAGTTACTTTTGAACCAGTCAGGCCTGGAGTTGAATTGATTGGGCACTTAGCAACTGTGTGACTTTGGGAAAATAACATAATTTCTCTGAGCTACGGTTTACTCCCTGCAAAATAACAACGCTATCTGCCTCAAAGAGGTAAGGTGAAAACTAAATAAGATGATGAATAGTAAAATTTTAATGAATGTTAGTTCTCATTCCCTTTTTTAATCTCCCATAATTATTAGGCTTACATTAATTCAATAAATATGTATTGAGCACTGCAATGGACACTGGTGATAGAGTGGTAAATGAGACTGACAAGGTCACTGTCTTCACAATTCACTTTCTGGAGGGGGATAGATAAATTACTCAGCCAATTCCACAAATCAGTGGAAAAGTACATTTGTGAGAAGTGCTAGTGAGACAGAATATCACTTGTAAAATTCTTAATCTTTTAGCAGGAAATGAAATGGGACATCTCTTGCAGAGTTAATCTTTTTAGTAAACCTAGTTAAGTTTTCTTCCCTTCTTTCTTTGGGAAAAAAAGGCCCTCTCCCTCAAATCCTGATAATTGCCCCATACTGGTGACTCAGATCCTCTGGCTATTGATAAGGGTCATCAGCCCATTGTTAGCAGAAATGGTGTTAGGCCAGACAGGGCCCTTAGAGTCTGAGAGGGGAGGGGACGTTAGGACAAAGGTCTTTTTTTACTCTTTAAGAAATATATTAACCAAGCCTGTTTCCTTTTACTCACTTAATAGGCAAAACAATGATAGAAATTAATAGATGTATGATTTAAATATT
>NW_006433949.1:4624111-4647576 GCF_000325575.1 Pteropus alecto | reverse complement strand
AGGGGGTTCATGAACTTAGAAAAGAATTAGGCAGGAAAGTTAGTTAGGGGGTTTCGGGTCTGCTTGCAAAGACACTGAGGTCATCCTATCCTAGAAGGAGTATGCCCTAATGTGCCCACAATTAAGCAAAACAAAAGGCATTTTTTTTAACTCACACAAAGAAACAAGCAGGCAAAGAATTAGGTACCAGTTTAAGTCTCCAACAACCTTCAACTCACCTGAGCCTCATTATATCATTATTATAATATGATGCATATGCCCGGAAGTTCATTAACATTGTAACAGACTGAATTTTGGGAACGAACATGCGCAGAAAGCAAAATGATGAATCACTGAATCCTGTCAATCTTAGTTGTCAATCAAGGAAGCTCACTCCTCTAAAATAAAAGTAATCACCCACAGCAAAAAGGGATAAAATCCCCGAAGGCTTTGTTACAAGGCCTTTTGAGCCACGCTTCTCTTGCTCAGGCCTGCTTCCACGTCTGGAAGTGTACTTTCCCTTCTAATAAAGCTTTTCTTTTCTACTGTATTTCGGTGTCTTGCTCAATTCTTTGTTTGAGACATCAAGAACCTGGACAACGTGCCGGGAGAGGACCCCCCTCACCAGTAACACTAGGATAAAACAATAAAGGTGTTAAGGAGAGGTTGTTAAGAGGACCTGGTAGAGCTGTTAAGAAAGGCCTCCTCTTGCCCATTCAGGGTTATAACCAATAGTGAGAGGATAGAAAGAGTAAGCAAGGGGCCAGATCATGCTGGGCCAGATCATGGAGGGTGAACTACAGGGCCACAGCACTGTACAATCATGGGAAAAACCAATTAGTTGAACACACAGCCTATGCTGTAGGACCAGCAGCCCTAGTAGGCAATATGAGGAATATAGAAACCATAAGGGACCAGAAGCATAAATAAAATACGAAGTATGTAAGAGCAAACGTTCAGAAGAAAAAAGTAAATTATAGAACTTGCAGCTGTGATGTAGTAATTGAGGCAGACCAATGTTGCTACCAAGTACAGCAAAAAACGTTGGATAAAACATACACACAAATTCTATTTGAAAGCATCAGGGAGCAGCCAAGACCTGAGCTACAAAAATCCTAGAAAGAAGAGTTCAGTGAGGAGAGCCTGGTGTGGTGCACATCATTTTTTCCCTGGGGCACTGATGACTCCTAAGCATCATGGGGTGAGGGGGTCAGAAGCAGAGCAGAGGTTAGCTACTAAATGGCAGGGAAGCTATCAGAGCGGTAGGAAGCCTCATGAGGGTGAGAGACCAAACTTAGCATTTTATAGTGTCAAAACAAGTAGGAGTTGAGGATCCAAAATATGCACCACCAACCACAATGAGAACAACAGAGGTAAAGAGAAGTAATCCAAAAACACTGCACCATTTTTTTCTTATTTATGTTATATAAGGCAAGTAGTTTAGAAACAAAGTAAAAAGCAGTTGAAAATTTGAATGACGTTTTCGGCATTAACTTAATACTGGGGCACAAAATTGGAATTTGGGGCCACCAATTCCTAGGAGATGTCCTGGTAAACAGCTCTGGTTCTCATCTGAGAGCCCTGACTCCAGAGGACTATGGTGACTTAGAGGCGGGTGGAGCATTACAAAGATCGCAATCCAACCCTTAGTCAACTTAGTTCCTGAGCAGATAGAGGCGATCTGGCCCTACACTAGCTGCCTGCCAGAGGACAGGGTGGGTACCCCTCGGAAGAAGATATATCATCCAGAACTGCTATAATTTTTGCTCAAAATGTCTGACATTCCATCAAAATTTACCAGGTATACAAAAATACCCAGCCTAAAGAAAAAAGAATAGCTAATAAAAAAATTACAGTTAATATAGTCAAGAAAATAGATTATAAGATAGAGAATTTCACCAGAGAACTTAAATCTGTAGAAACAGAACAAAACAGAAATCCTAGAACTAAAAAACATAAAAACTGAAATTAAGAATTTAGTAGAATGTTTAACAGTAGATCAGACATAGCTTAAAAAAAAAAAAAAAAGTACTGGTGAAACAACAGACAAGACAGTAGGAAACGTCCAGACTGAAGCTAGAGAATAAATGGCATGGAAAAATCAGAAAAGAAAATTAGAAGCATAAGAAATACAGTAAAAAGTTCTAACGTATGTATAACTGGAACTCCAGAATTAAAGAATAGAGAACATGTAGAAAAAGCAATATTTGGAGAAATCACAGCCAAGAAATTTCCAAAACCGAGTAAAAACATCAAGACAGAGATTCAGGAAGTTCTGAGAATCCAAGTAGGATAAATAGAAAACCACGGCTAAATGAAACCTGAAAATGAATGAATAGAAACGCTTTTGAGGGACTATGTCTTTTATTTTTACCACGCACAACAGAGGCTTTCGGTAATATTTTAATTAAAAAAAAAAAAAGAATTAGAAAAACTTTTAAAAGCACACAGAGAAAAAGAAAAAATATTTAACTTCAAAGAAGCAACTATATAAGGATCGATTTCCCAACAAAATAATGGAAGCAAAAAGACATTGAAAGGAAAAGATGTCTAAGTTACAATTCTATACATACTGAAAATACTCTTCAGAGATGACAGTAAATAAAGATATTTACAAACAAATTAAAACTGAGATAATTTATTACCAGCAGATCCAACTAAAACAAAACTAAAGGGGGTTATTTAGGCAAAAGAAAATCATCCCAGACAGAAATTCAGGAAAGACCGAAGAACAGAAAAACTATATGAATAAATCTAAATGAAAATTAAAAACAATAGTTATAATTTTATTGGGTTTTAAATATATGTAGATTACAATGAATGATATTAAAAACACAAAAGGCATATAACATAAGAAAAAAAATTATAATGTAATAGGCCCTAGATTGCCTGGAAAGGGGTAAAAATACTTATCTATATCAGACTCAAATAAACAAAGGAGGTATGTCTTCATGTCCAGGATAATTACTAAAAGAAAGTATAACTAACAAGTTAATAAAAGAAAAACTAGTTTAATTTTTAAAATTGATTAGCTCAAATTAAGGCAAGAAAGGAGGGGAAAAAAGTGGAGCAAATAGAAAAATATAGTAATACTGTAGATACAAAACCAAACATGTCAGTAATTACATGTAAACTGACTGAATATGCGAATTTAATAGACCTAGCTGGTCAGACTACATTAGACTACAACAGTTATATGCTGCTTATATGAAATACACCCTAAACAGACACCAAAAAAGTGAAAGTAAAAGGATGAAAAAAAAAACACACACACTAAAAGAAAGACTAGCTACAGTAATATCAAGCCACGTAAACTTGAAGGCAAGATGCACAACTAGATATAAAGAGGAAAATTTCAACAGAAAGGTTAATCCACCAGGAAATAACAATTTTACATTCATAGGCACATAATAGCATACTTTCAAAGTAGACAAATCAAAAAACTAAAAAGAAAAGTAGGCAAATCCATAATAGAATATTTTAACAACCTCTTTCAAGAAGCTAATAAAACAAGCAGACAAAAAAGTGATAGGACTATAAAGATCTAAACAACACAATAAATTTGACTTGTTTGACATTAGAATATTTAGCAATAGATTGGACACAGCTAAAAAAAAAAAAGGATTAGTGAAACAGGAGATCAGTCGGTAGAAATTACCTACTGTACCCAAGGATAGCACAATACACATGCTTTCAAGTGCACATGGAACATATACGTAAACTAATGAAACACCAACTCATAAAACAAATATAAACAAATTTCAAGAATTAAAATTATTTAGTATATATATTCTGGCTACAATGCAATTATGCTAGAAATCAATAATAATAATAAAATAACTAAAAAAGCCATTAAAACCTGATTGGAAATTCAGAAGAAATTACAAAGACAACTAGGAATATTCTGAATTGAATGATAATAAAAAATAAGACATATCAAAAAGTGTGGTAAGTAGCTAAAACTCTGGTTAGACATAAACTTACAACTTAAAATGGATCTATTAGAAGAGAAGATGCAAATCAAAGAAAGTAGAAGGAAGAAAATAATAAAGATAAAAGCAGAAATTAATGACATAGAAAGCAAACTTACAATAGAAAAATCAACAAAGCCCAAAATTGGTTTTTCAAAAGGCTAATAAAATTTATAAGTGCCAAGCAAGATCCTATGGGCATTGAAAAGATACTAACAGAATATTACAAACAACTTTATGCCAATAGAATTTGACAATTTAGATGAAGTATACAAACTAGAAATATATACCTTACCAAAACTGAAACAAGAAGAAATAAAACGTCTGAATACTTCCATATCTATTAAAGAAATTGAATCTGTAATTAACATTCCCACAAAGAAATCTCCAGGCCCAGATGTCTTCACTGGTGAATTCTTCTAAGCATTTAAAAAGAAATAATACTGAGTTTACACAACCTCTACAAAAAGATAAAAAGATGAAACACTTCTCAATTCATTTTTCGCGGTCAGTATAACCTTGATACAAAGATCCAGATACCAAAAACTGACAAGGAAATTACAGGAAAAGAAAATTATAGTCCAATCTCTCTCACAGACCCAGATGCAAAACTCCGAAGCAAAATATTATCAAATCAAATGCAGTGATACATAAAAAAGATATTATATCATGACCAAGTTGGGTTTATTTGAAGAGTACAAATCTGGTTTCACATTTGAAAAGAAATCACTATAATTCTTCACATTAGTGGAATAAATGACCAAAAAAAAAAAAAAAAGCATAGAATCATATGAATAGATGGAGAAAAGCATTTGAAAAAGTTAAATACCCATTTATGGTTTAATTTTAGCAAACTAAGATAGTTTAAATAAAAGGTAGCAACCAAAAACAAACACAAAAACAAAAACTAGAGCCAACATCATAAGTAATGGTTTGAAATACTGAAAATGTTCTCTCTGAGATTGGGAGTTTGTTAGAGATGCCTATCATCACCACATCTACCCACCATATCAGAAGCCCTGCAGACCAGCTGGTCAGTCTGTGTCATCTGGCAATTTCCTACTCCACCCATCAGTAGGCCACTCCTAAAGGTCAGCTGTGGTCCACACCTTATTCTCAGGAGATACCACTGTAAACATGCCGAAATAGCTTAATTCTTTTAAAATAACAATACCACATGTTGTTATGAACTTAGAGCAACTAGAACTCCCATACACTGCTAGTGCAATGAAAATTGATACATTCACTGTGAAAGTGTTCAGCATCATCTACTATAGTTGAATGCACACATACCCTATCACCCAACAATTCTACTCCTCAAAATAGCCCTGAACTGGAAACAACCCAAATGTCCATCAGCAGCAGCATGGATAAATACATTGTGATATATTTAACATGGAATATTACAGAGCAATGAAAAAGAATAAACTGCAGCTATGTGAATAAAATTTACAAACATAATATTGGTCGAAAGAAGCCAGATAAAAAGAGCAAAATTTAGATGAGTTCATTTTTATAAAGTTCAAAAACAGACCAAATTAACCTGTGAAGATAGGAGTAAGTTTACCTGGAAGAGAGCACAAAGGAATATTTAGGGTACTAGGGCAAGGTTCTAGTTCTTAATCTGCGAGGTGATTATGTGAGTGTGATCAATTCATCAGTCTGTATCCATATAATCTGTGCATTTTCTGTGTATGTGTTACACCTCAAAAATTTACTTCTAAAAATGCCAATGGATGCATAACCTATAGCACATCCATACAACTGAATACTACTCAGCAATAAAAAAGAATGAACATTTTGTTACGTGTAGCCACTTGGATGAATCTCAAAGGCATTATGCTAAGTGAAATAAGACAGTGTTAAAAGTTACATGATTCTGTTTATAGGACATTCTTTTAAAAAAAAAAAAAAACCTATAGGCTGGAGAATAGATCAGTGGTTACACTAAGGTTGTGTTGGTTTGCAAACAAGCTCCCATTCATGGTGGGTAAGGAGAGACCAAAGAAAGAGGCAGACCACTCCAGATTGGTAAGTGGCAGGTTTAATAAGCAAGACAAATGTAATTTCTATATATAAGGCAAGATGAACAGATCTCCACATCCACCTGCCAGAATCTCAGAAGTTCATATAGAGGCCATAACTGGGTTTGGTCATATATTCAGTCCACATGATCTCAACGACACACTGCTGTCTCAGAGCTATGTCCTTGGAACAGTTCCCGCTGTGGGAACAGTAGGCAGAATGTACATATCAAGGACAGGGGAGGGAGAGAGGAGCCTCTGATTGCCTGGGTTCAGCTCATGGGTCTGCCAGCAGTCATGTCTTCTGGATGACTTCCCCCAATAGTCAGAATGGGTTAGGAAGAGATATAAGAGTATTTTAGGATTATGGAATAGTTCTTTTTCTGATTGTGGTAGTGGTTACACAAACTATGTGTGTGTGTGTGTGTGTTAAAATTCATAGAACTGTATATCTTCCCCCCAAAAAAGTCAGTTTTATTATATAATAACTTTTTAAATAAAAATAAAGTGCAAGCTTTGCATCCAGACTTCCTGGGTTTGAATCATGTACTAGCTGTTTATTCTGAGACAGGTTACTTAATCTCCCTATTTCCTAACTTTCTCATAAGAATAACAAAAGTAATAGTTGTAGTCCTTACAGAGTCATCATGAACATTAAATAGGCTAAAAATTACAAGCATTTAGAACAACACCTGTAATATAATAAGTGCTCAATAAATATTAGTGATCACTATTAGTACCCATATATACCATATGGGACTTATAAGCTGTGTAATTTTAAAAGAGCATTACTTTTCAAGAATCCAAATGTTCATTACTTGATGAGTGGATAAACAAATGTGGTATTATTCCATACAATGAAATACTATTCAAAAATAAAGAAGGAAATACTGACCTGTGCAAAAACATGGTTGAACCTTAAAAATATTATGCTAAGTAAAAGAAGCCAGACACAAAAGTCACATACTGTGTGATTCTACTTACATGAAACGTCCAAAACAGACAAATCTATAGAGACTGAAAGTGGATTCGTGGTTACCAGGGGATTGGGTGAGACAGGGATTGAGACTGATTGCTAATAGGTATGGGATTTCCTTTTTGGAGTAACAGAAATATTCTGGAATAGATAATGGTGATAGTTGTACAACTCTGTAAATATACTAAAAACCACTGAATTGTATGCTTTAAAAGAATGAACTTTACAGTATATGAATTACATCTCAATAAAGCTGTTATTTTTTAAAATACTTAAATATGAGCTCACTGCTTGGTTAACATTTTCCAGCTTGCTCATCACCTTATATTGTCTGTAAAACCCTTAAGTGTATTTTGATAATTTTGCTTCTTAGTAAATTATATCTATTTATTCTTCCATAAATCAGCTTGCAAATGACCAAATAAAATTGTTAAAAACAGAAAATCTTGACTCTAAAAGAGTTATTTTAAGTGTCTGTGGCTGTAAAATGACATTTTAGATAATTAAAAAATAATTTCAAATAATATTAACCAGCATTTCTAATCAAGATGGCGGGATAGGTAAACTCTGTGCTTGCTCGCCTCCTCTCACGACCACATCAAAATTACAACTAAACTACAGAACAACTGTCACTGAGAATCACCTGAAGTCTAGCTGAACAAAAGTTCTAAAACTAAGGATACAAAGCAGCAGCCACCTGGAGACAGGTAGGAGGGGCAGAAACACGGAACGGGTGGGTCCCACACCCACATGTGGCGGCTAAAAATCAGGAGGGATATCTCGGCTGCAGAGGTCCCTCTTGAGGAGCAAGCGGTCCCAGCCCCACACCAGGCTCCCCAACCCAGGGTTCCAGACCCAGGAAGAGAAGTCACCATAACTTCTGGCTGTGAAAACCAGCAGAGATTGTGGCTGAGTGAGACAGAGAGCTGCAATAGTCCCAGGCGTCCATTTTAAAGGGCCACACATGGACTTATTTGCTGACGGACTCACTCGCTCTGAGCTCCGGCACTGGGGCAGCAGCTTGAAAGGCACCAGGGACATAGAGAGAGGAACTCTGGCTTCAAGGCGAGGGCTGGAGGGGCAGCTTCTCCCAGACAGAAGTGCTGGTAGAATCCACTGTTTCTCTGTGGAGCTGTCCCCTCTCCTGGCGTGCGGGCGCAGGCAGCCGCCATATCTGTCTTCATCGACCTAACACTGGTTGCCCTACCCACGTGATTTCCTGAAACCCCGCCCCTCCTGACTTCCGGGCTCACCCAAGCTGCTGCCAGTGGCTTTTCCATACAAATAGCCTGTCTTGGCTCATGCTGCGAACTTTCCTAAAATCTCTCAAAGATTCCCAAAACCCAAACAAGCAGCATCTGTCCTCAGCATGCCCTGTACCTCTTGCTGAACAGCCCCAAGCTCAGCACTAGAAGGAGTTGGCCTCAGTTTGTGGCTAGCCCTCCCAGGGCACCTCTAAAACCAACATGGGTGGTGGCCATCTTTGGATTGCTTGGTGGCTCATGCCAGGTGGCCCCAGGCTAGGCACAGGCTGCAGCTGAAATGGGTCTATGGTGGGGCGTCTTCCAGGAGGCCCTGGGGCTGACATACTCGAGCTAGCTTCCGACCTGGAGAAGCATCACCTAGGACCACATCCGAAGACAACACATCCAAAAGGCAGACAGGGTAGGCACCAGAACCCTGTTAAAGCAAATCCTGCTCCATAGAGTCAGGCCCTGTACAACACCTTCTCCACTGTAGTCACCAGCCAGTTCTCACAACCAATCAGCCCATTGATGAGCAAATGGCATCCAAGGCTCAACTACAACAGAAGGGCACATACGACCCACACAAGGGACATGCCTGGAGTGCCTGGGCCAGGTGACCAGGGAGACTGTGCCACTAGGCCCTATAAGACACCTACTACATAAGACCACTCTACTAAGACCAGGAGACAGAGCAGCCCTACCTAATACACAGAAACAAACACAAGTGGGCAGCCAAAATGGGAAAACAAAGAAACACACCTAAATGAAAGAATAGAATAAAGCTCCAGAAAAAGAACTAAACAAAATGGAGACAAGCAATCTATCAGATGTAGAGTTCAAAACACATGTTAAAAGGATGTTCAATGAACTTAGAGGAAGAGTAGATGAACTCAGCGAGAACATTAACAAAGAGATAGAAAACATAAAAATTGAGATACACAACAAACAAAAAACAGTTAGAAATAAGGAATACCATAACTAAAATGAAGAATACCTTAGGAGGAATTAAAGTAGATTAGATGAAGCAGAGGATCAAATCAGTGATCTAGAAGATAAGGTAGCAGAAAACACCCAATCAGAACGGCAACAAGAAAAAAGAATCCAAGAAAATGAGGATAGTTTAAGGGGCCTCTGGGACAACATCAAGCATATCAACGTTTGCATCGTAGGCATAGCAGAGGAGAAGAGAGAGAGCAAGGAACTGAAATAATGACTGAAAACTTCCCTAACCTGGTGAAGGAAATAGACATATAAGCCCAGGAAGTGTAAAGAGTCCCAAACAAGATAAACCCAAAGAGGTCCACACCAAGACACAGCATAATTAAAATGCCAAAGGTTAAAGACAAAGAGAGAATCTTAAAAGCAGCAAGAGAAACACCATTAGTTACCTATAAGGGAGCTCTCATCAGACTGTCAGTTGAAACTTTGCAGACCATAAGATCTGCAAATGAAATATTCCAAGTGATGAATAGCAAGGACCCACAACCAAGGTTACTCTACCCAGCAAAGCTATCATTTAGAATTGAAGGACAGATAAAGAGCTTTGCAGACAAGAGAAAGCTAAAGGGCTTCATCAATATCAAACCAGTATTACAAGAAAAGAAATGTTAGGGGGACTCCTTTAAGAAGAAAAAAGATTTAAAAATATGAATAATAAAGTGGCAATAACTACATACCTATCAACAATAACTTTAAATGTAAATGATTAAATGCTCCAATGAAAAGACATAGGATGGCTGAATGTATAACAAAACAAGACCCTTACATATGCTACCTACAAGATACTCATTCAGATCGAAAGACACACAGACTGAAAGTGAAGAGATGGAGAAAGTTGTTTCATGAAAATGGAAAAAAGAAAAAAGATGGGGTAGCAATACTTATACCAGACAAAACAGACTTTAAAAAAAAGGCCATAACAAGAGACAATGAAGGACCCAGTTATCTCACTTCTGGGTATTTATCTGAAGAAACCCAAAACACTATTTTGAAAGGATATGTGAATCCATATGTTCATTGAAGCATTATTTACAGTAGCCAAGATATGAAGACATCCTGGGTATCTAGCAAAGGATGAATGGATAAAGAAAAGGTGGTACATATATACAATGGAATATTACTCAGCCATAAAAAAAAAAAGAATGAAATCTTGTCATCTGCAACAACATGAATGAACCTAGAGGATATTGTGCTGAGTGGAGTAAGTCAGAAAGAGAAAGACAAATGCCATATAATTTCACTTACATGTGGACTCCATAGAACAAAATAAACAAACAAAACAGAAACTCATAGATACAGAGGACATTTTGATGGTTGCCAGATGGAAGGGGGTTGGGAAAGTGGGTGAAAGAGAAGAAGGGATGAAAAAGTACAAATTAATAGTTACAAAACACTCATGGGGATGTAAAGTACCGCGTGGGGGCTGTGGTCAATGATATTGTGGTAGCTGTGTGTGGTGACAGATGGGTGCTGGATTTATTGGGGTGGTAACTTCATAAGTTATATAAATATATAATCACTATATTGTACACTTGAAACTTCTATAATATTGTATGCCAACTATGATTGAAAATTTTTAAATGGTTTAAAAAATAAATAATAAATAATATTAATCAAAAAAGTTATGATAAAATCATTTAATGGCTATTAATCTGAATAAATAGATGTTAAATCATAAAATGGCACTTAACTGACCTACAATAACTGACTTGTTACATATACATTAAATCATTATCCGAGGCACTTTAAAAAAGTAGAGTTCATAAAAAAAATGAGTAAAGTCCAAGAAATAGCAGTGATATTGGATATTGAAACAATTGGTGAAGAGCTTATAAGGCTTTGCATTTCTCACATGTTCAATGTGGTTTAATAAAAACTTAATGAGCACTTGCTATGTGCCAAGTATTGTGCTAGATGCTGGAAGTACAGAGATGAAGCAAGAAGACAAGGTATTTACCCTCCCAGACCTTTCAATGTAGCTATTGTCCAGTAGAAATAGAATGTGAGTCGCATCTGTAATTTTGCATTTTCCACCGGCCACATTAAAGAAGTAAAAATAAATAGTTAGAATTCACTGTAATGCTATATTTCATTTACCCCAATATATCCCAAATGTAATTTGAATTATAAATGAGATAGTTTACATTCTTTTCTTCATACTGAATCTTTGAAATCTAGTATATAATTTACTCTTAAGGTATATCTCAATTCATACTCAAATGCTCAATAGCCACTAGTGGCCATCATATTAGATAGTGCAGTTTAGTTGTATCACTATCTTTTTTGTTTTTTTTTCTTTTGCATTATACGTTCTCTAATGTACTCAGTATATCATTTGAATTCTGGCTTTAAGGTTAGAACTAATATGAAAAATAGAGCTGCACACGAAAAAGCATATATTACCATACAAATTTTATAATAAAAACATAAGCATTGTCACATGACATACTCATTTAATTGCCTGATGTTTGGCATCTTGTTGGCTGCTGCATTTTGGGTATCGGGCTCACAGTAGGTATCAGAAATGCATAGTGAACAAGTACTAGCCCAATCATTGCTGCGAGTTTTCCAGGTGGGAGGAATCCCCGTAGCTGGAAGGGACTGAAAAGACATCTTGAAGGACTTACTTATTCATTCGACAAATATTTATTGAGCAACTACTATTATGAGTTTGGACTGGTCCTAGGTGCATCAGTAGGACTGAAACAATAAAAGTTATATTGATTGGCTGTTCCCCATGTTGATTCAACCATTGCTTCACAGATTTCAGTCCTTTAATCACCTTAATAATTTTCACCAAAAAATTATTGGCACTGTTATGTATTTCTTTAAATTAACTCACAGCTTTTTACTTAGGAAAACTCTACCAACAGTGGGCACTGTTATGTATTTCTTTAAATTAACTCACAACTTTTTACTTAGGAAAACTCTACCATAAATTCTAGTATATAACATATAAATGGAAAATCACCATCGTTTGCCATTATTTAAAGGCAAATGCAAAAATGAATGAATGAATGAACGAATGAATAAATAAATACAACATACCCGATGCTATTAAATTCTCTTTAGAGAGTGCCCACCAGGGACTGCTTCTTTTCCTTGTCCCAAAGTGGGTTAGCCAACATTAGAGAGGTGTTAGGAATATATTATCACCAAACTCATACTTTCTGCCTGCCATAATCAGAAGGCAAGGCATTTGAAAGGAGAAGAACTATGTGATTCAACTGTATGTGATGTTTGGTGCTACCTAACGTCACCTTGTGCATAACCAGTGGTGCACATACTTTACTTTGTGCAAAGAACATGAGTGGCTTCCAAGAAGGAGCCCAGACAGGGGGTCTGTTCCACGAGTCAGTGAAAATGCCACACTTTCCTATAAACCAGACTCTGGGAGACATCGTGACCTTCAAGGTGCATCCTGATTCCAAGGCAAGCACACCCTCTTCTCTTCCTAGGCAGTTGGAAGGTACACCATTGTTCACACTTCAGAATATCCATAAACTACACCCCTAACGTGAAGTCTGGCCAGAACCCGTTCTTAAGGGAAGCAGTATGATGTCATGGTTTAAAGCCCAGGCTTTCGAGTCAGACAAACTCAGGTTGGCCTTAGGCTTTGCCACTCTCAAGCTTTACGATGGCAGTCAAGTGACTTAGCTTCACTAAACCTATACTCCTCATATAGAAAATGGGAAAAGCTCACTTTCACTAGAACGTAGAGTGAAAAGGTGGCTAGGAAGACGGGCAGGAAGTCATACTGAGAAGCATATGGCGAAGCCATAGTAAAGCATTTGGTATTCATCCTGAAGGCAAAGTTTTAGGTGGGTAGTGGCACAGGTCTTCCGAAAAGCTCTCTCTAATTTGGTGTGAAGATGTGCTTTGATTAGACAGGGGGCAGGAACGCTAGTTAGATGGAAGAGGATGGTGGTACAGTATTCAAAGGTGGAAAGAACAGACGCACACAGCACATGCATCAGAATTTACAAAGCTGCACAGCCGCATATCGCTTTTGCACACACTCGGGGGGCGGGGAGAGAGAAGATTCTACACTCAACACTGGTGTTATTCAAGGAAAGTCTGATGAATCCTACCACATGTTCTGTGGTGCAGAGACAGACAAAATTACTTGAGCAAATAAGTTTGGAAAATGCGAGGTTAACCAAAGTTAAGGAGATGGCTTTATTACGGGTCATCTCAGAATCTTTAATGTGTTACTGTGAATATCCTGAAAAGAAAATACAATAGGTGAAGTTTTTCAAAATCAGTTGAATATAGACTATTTATCCTTCAGTATTTCCATTTCAGGAGATAGTACCTTAATTCACTCAGGTCAAAAATTCCTCCCTTATCCTCACCCAAAATAATTAATTTTTCAGCAAGTCCTGTAGGCTCAACTTTAAAAATAGGTGCCAAATGCAACCCCTTCTAATCACATCTAATACTACTCTTTAGTTCAAACCACCATCATCTCTCACCCCACAATTCAGCTCCAAGCTCCCACTCCTGCCCTCTACTGTCCATTCTCCCAACAGCAGCCAGACTGATCCTTTGGAAATATAAATTGGATCATTTCACTTTCCTGCTTAAAACCATCAATTGCTTCCTATGTCATTCAGAGTAACATTCGCATGTCTTATCATGGCTACAGGGCATTAAGTGATCTGGCCCCTGCCCATCTCACTGACCCTCTCTCCACTTCATCTACTGTAAGCCACGATCCATCCTGCTGTTCCTTAAACCCACCAAGCTCATTCCCATCTCAGGGTTCTACACTTGCTGTTCCCTATGCTTGGAATACTATCCCTTCAGATCTACACCTGACTTATTTCTTCTCATCGTTTAGGTCGCCATGGATAGAAAGACTCGGCCTCATTTTTTAATATGTCCTCATCATCTAGAATAGTGCCAGGCACACTGCAGGAGTTCAAAAAGGATTAAATGAATGAGTGAATTTATATCTGAGTAGCATGGCACCAAACGACTCACTATTCGGGAACACATTTGGCTGGATGAATGTGATAAAATTCCTTTCCTCTCACCACTTCCCCAGATGAGAAGAAAATAAAACCCTCCAAATAAATAAAAACTCATCACCATTCTTCCCTTTGGTGTGCTGAAACTAGTTCCTCACATCAGCTTCAGTTCATTTTACAGAGAGAGAAAAAGCACAGCCTAACTTCTGCAGGTTAATTCAAAGCTCCAATATCGGCTGACAAATGGTGGATGCTACAGAACAGCTCTTGTCTGTCTTGTGCCTTTGGCACAGAGCTCAATAAATATTTGAGGAAGGGAGAGAGGGAAGGAGAGAGGGAGGGAGAAAGAATCTATTCACCAGATCAAAAGTCTCGATCCTTATAGCCTGGGAAGTCCAGTCCTTAGCCCTGATTGCTCCATGCCAATTCTCAGTATTTTCTAGCTGCCTTTTAAGTTCCCAGAAATATGTTAAGCACATAGGAACACCTGAAAAGGCAAAGATCCTCAAGAAATATACAGGTTGGATCCTGCATAAACCAGAGATTAGAACCGAAAATCAAATCCCGACAGTCTAATCCTCACCCAAGCACAGTCATCTCTCCCCTGTGGGCAATCTCTTGCTAGTTTGGGGCCCTTCGGTAAATTATATACTTTTTTAGCCTCAGTTTGTTCATCTATAAAAGGAAGATATTAATCCCTGCCTCAAAGGGTCATTGTAAGAATTAAATACACATTCATAATCAATGTGCTTAGCACAGAGTCTGATACATAATAAGTACCAGAATGACAGCCATTAATATTCATATTATTACAAATATCCTTCCCCTCACTCCCCAAGCTCAGTTTCCACACCTTTAACAGGGGAAGGTCATTCCCCTGGGGGAGGGGAAGGGTCATTCTTTTTTTAATGAGGATTAAATATGTAGTTCTTAATCTTGGCTGCATCTTAGAACCTGGGAGGTTGTAAAGCTCCTGACACTCAGGTTCTCCCACCCAGTTACTCCCAGTTCCAGGTGTATTTTTCAGCTCCCTAGGGGATTCCAATGTGCAGTCAAACTTGAGAACTAGCGGACTAAGTGAAATCACATTTGTAAGCACACAGCAATGGTTCAACAAATGTCCCCTCCTTCTACCCCTCAGATGACTCTGGGAGAATGAGCCCCGTGTATGATGTGAGATCTTTGCCACTTTTATAATTATGTAAACAGAAATGACAAAGCTTTTGGAAATCAAATATGATATAACTGTACAGACCACGCTAGCTTGTGTAAATTATATGCAAATCAATTGTTGATTATGCAAATGATCCTGTGGCCCTTGTAAGGATTTCGTAGTGCCAGGTAAGACTCCAAGAAGACTTTAATGGAAATACTTGCCTTAAATGATAGATAGAAAGAAAGTTACTGTCTCAAAAGCAGAGGTTCCCCAAAACAAAGCAGCTCACCTGAATATGAGAAAAATGGAGAAATGCGGCAAAAATGAAAAGGGGCTTGTTTGGGCTCTAATCAAGAAATAGATGATCTTTATCTAGAATTTAATTATCTTAAAACTAGGTGCTATCTCTTTCTATTTCAAGAAACACATCTGAAAGGCCTGGTATGGAAAGAAGTAAATTAATACAAATAGCATGAGGTGTTTTTACCTTGATTTTCATCTGTGACTTCAGAGGCACTTTATAAATATTAGTTAATTAAGCCACCCAACAGCTTTGCAAGGAATATATTATTACCTCCATCCTTCAGATGGATGAAACCATTCTTATTGGAAGACAAGACTAATCCATTATCCCAGCGCTAACCCTGGCAACTCTCACAGATGAATTGACGCCTTCGCTGGGGAGGCAGGACTCACTTGCTCTCTGCACTCATTTATTTGTGTGGCCATCCACTCAGCAGGCATTTCTCAAGGGCCAACTGTGGGCTTTGAGCTTGGTGGGGAAATGCTAGTCTTTAAGGACAGACGTGTATCTTAGTCCTAGCTGCATGTTTAGGGCCTAGGACAGTGCATGGCACATGGTACTTGCTAACTGCATGTTGATTTAAAAATGAAATGAACATGAGTAAGACACAATCCCTGCTAAACGCACAGCCTGGGAGGAGGGGAAGAGGGACCCCTGCTTCGGGCCTCAGTCCCCTCTCTTAAAAACTGCAAATTACTATGTGCCAGACCCTATGCTAAGTGTGTTAGGTACGTTATCTCATTTAATCCTAAGAACAACCATGAGAGGCTGGGCATGTTATTCTCATTGGAGAGAGGAACTGAGAATTAAGGAAGTATTGATGGAAGACACTAGAGAACAGTGATCTCAAAATGTGGACTCCGGATTCCAGCAGTCCCTGATGGGAGTCCCAGCTCTGCCCCTCACTAGGCTCATGATAGGGGGCAAGTTTCTTAACCCCTGTTAAGCCTCAGCATCCTCATCTGTAAGGTGACCCATCCTAAGGGGGTTGTTTGAGGATTAAATGAGACCATGTAGGGCTGGCACACAGAGCAGTACCAGGCACATACCAAGTGCACAATAAATGTCGGATACTGTTGTCACTACAGCATCTACCCAAGACCGTGCCAGGTGGTAAACTCAGGTTTGCTAAACACTGTGATATCCCCACCACAGCTCACGACTCAACTGCTTCTCTTCTTGGCAAATGACTGCATATCCCAGGATCATCCGTGGAAGTCCACCTTCAACAAGCAGCTCCTCCTACACCCTCCCACCGTCTCCTCTAACCCAGTACTGCCCACCATGCTGGTCTACACAACAGGGCCATTTTCCTCTAAGTCTGTGAGGTGGTCACAATCTGCCAAGTAGCCCCCCACCCCAGCTCACGGTGTCTATGAAAACATAGGTCTGGCTTTGAAACCTAACCCCTCTACTTATTTGCTTGAGATAATTATAGCATCCATGCCTCAGGGTTGTTTCAAGGAGTACATGCAATAACTCGTGAGCAGGGCTTGGACCGGTGGGGCCCAGAGTAAGCACTTGATGAATATGAATTCATAGTGATGGCTCTGAAGTAGTTGTTCTAAACCAGGGCTAATTTTGCCCCCCTGGGTAGGGATGCCAGACCTGATGGGAGAAAAACAAAACAAAACAAAACAGATGCCTAATATAAACCATGAATAATTTTTTAATATAAGTATATCCCATGTAATATTTGAGATACACTTACACTAAAAAATTATCTGAAATTCATATTTAATTGGGGTCCTGTGTTTTATCTTGCCACCCTGTCCCTAGGAGACATTTGGCAGTGTCTGGAGACATTTCTGGTTGCTACAACTGGTGGGGGGTGCTATTGGCATCTAGTGGATAGAGGCCAGGGGTGCTACTAAACATCCTTCAAGGCACAGGAAAGCTCCCTATGACAAAGAATCATCCAACCCCAAATGTGAATAGTACTGAGGTTAAGAAATAAACAAGATAATCATAATAATATTGAGGAAAAAGGATTCAAAGTGTTCAACAGTGGGTTGAAATGTGGCCCCCACAAAAGATATGCCCAAGTCCTTCCCCCATACCTGTGAATGTGAACTTATTTGGAAATAAGAGTCTTTGCAGAAGGAATTAGGATCTCCAGATGTGATCGTCCTGGCTTTAGGGTGGGCCCTAAGTCCCATGACTAGTGGCCTCATAAGAGAAAGGAGGGGGAGGTTTGAAACATAGAGACAAAGCTGTGTGAAGACAGAGGCTGAGACTGGAATAATGAAACCCTGCACCAAAGGAATGCCAAGGGTGGCCAGCAGTCGTCAGCTAGGAGAGAGGCATGGGACGGATTCTTCCTCAGAGCCTCCAGCGAGAACAAATCAGACACCTCGAGGTCAGACTGTGGTCTTCGGAACTGTGCAAGAATAAATTTCTGTGGCTGTAAGCCACCAAGGTTTTAGTAATTTGTTATGGCAGTCCTAGGGAATTAATAACTCCCCTACAAATTTCAACCCAGGAACCTCCTCCTTTCTTCTTTCTCTTTTAAATTTTATTATTACCAAGTGCCTCGAGCCTATAAAAAAGGATAGAGACTGATGTAATGAGCACCAAGGACTCATCACCCATCTTGGGAAATGAAGCTTTACCTTTGCTAATGAAGCCCGAAGCCACCCCACTCCCACGAGTGGGGTGTTAATCCCACCCTTCTACGCTTCTGTGCCTTTACTAGCTATGTATGAATTTCTAAATAACAAACAGAATTTTTCTAGCTCATTTCTAAACTGTATACAAATGGTATCCTATAACATGTATTCTTCCTCAATTTGTATTTTTACTTAATGCTTCTTTTCAGATAATGCTGATTCACTTGGTTCAAATTCATTTATTTTCACTGTTCCACTGTATGCATATATCACAAATGTACTGATACATTCTCCTGTGGACAGATCTTTCGGGTTGTTGTTTCTTTTACTTGGCTTTTTCCAATTTTTTTGTTATTACAAACAATGCATCAGTGAGCCTTCCTGTTTCTTGATCTGTGTGTATAAGAATTTCTCTAGGGTTCTATTTCTCAAAGCATGGCTTGAGACCCACTGGTGAATAATGAAATCATTTCAGTGGCTTTGTGGTCAACACTTCTTTTTTCTCCCCCCGCCCCGCCCCACCCCCAAAAGAGAAGAGAAACTATTAGAGTACATCATCTAGCAAGGGTACATATTGCTTCATAAAACTTTTGTTTCAATTATAGATAAGTGTATACTGGGTTTCAATCTAGAATGTATTTCTTATTAGCAGTCAGAGCCAAAAGAAAGTTTAGAGAACAGTTCCCTCAGGCCTGTGGTCTGAACATCAGCAGCACCTGGGAGCTGGCCAGAAATACAGAATCTCCGGCTCCATTCAGGATCTACTGAACCAGAATCTGCATTTTAATAAGACCCCAGGTTCTTCATCTGCCCGCTGAAGCTTGAGATATTCTCTAGGGATATACCAACAAGTGGGTCACACAACGTTGCCCGTATTTATTTAGCTTTACTAGATATTGCAAAAATGTTCCTCAAAGTGTTTATACCAGGAAGCTCCTTTAAAGATCTGCTTTCCATGTAGAGTTCATGGTAAGATGAAAGCATTCTGCAGCTAGAAATTTAAAAAAAAAAAAAAAAAATTCAGTCCTTCTTTGCTGCTTTCCTGCAACGTCCTCATCCTCCATCCCTCCCTGGCTTTCTCTGAGGATGGAGGGAAACCTGGTATAAACAAGGCCCCCCTCTGGGAGAGCAGGGCTTCGCCCAGAGATAGAGCAAGGAACAAACAGCTGCTATCGCAAGGAACCACCTGAGAGACTTAAATACTGTGTCCTGGAGAGAGACCAGCCTCAGGAGAACACAACAAGCCCCCTGGCAGTTCCCGGCTTTCCTGGGGCTAAAGAGAGTGCCGCAGCCCTGTTCAGTGAAGCTGACATTGTTTCTGAGCTAGAGCAGCCCAATTCCCAGATGCAAAGTTTAATTTGATTTTTTTTTCACTCGAGTAGCCAAAGCATTTCTGATGCGTTGCTTTTTATGAGGTCCTGGCACTGCGTCGGCTGAGCCATTTTCTTGGGCCTCCTCTCTCTGATCTGGTTCGAGGTTTTTCTGGGGTTTCAGTACATGACTCACTACACTGCATCCACTTCACATGCAGAGTCCATATAATGACACACCTCTGTACTGACAGCCACTGCTTACTGAGAGTCTACCATGGGCTTGGAGCTGTGCTGGGGACTTCCCCCGGCCAATCCCAGATAGACACTATTATCCCCATTTTATGGTTGAGATCATCATTCCAAGGTGCACATTGTCACATTGATGAACTGGGAGTGGGCCCTGGAATCAATGGCATCCCATTGCCATGTGACCGGATGGCAGCTGTGATGTAATGGACATCCTTTGCTGACAAGCAAACTTAGTTAATTTTCCTCATGGTCTGAGCACACACGACCACACCTTCTCAACACTGCAATCAGCACATCACATCAGGACCACGTGAGCAAGGACTGTGAGTCCTCATTGTTGTCAGAGAAACTTCCTTTGATACTTTCTGGTAAGACCAAGAAAGCACCAGCATTAAAACTTGCAGAATAAGTGTCAGAGGCTTGAATGAAAATCCTAGAGTCCACAGTGGGGGCCTCTCTCAGAAACACTGCCATCACCACTGCTCCTGATAGGGGGATCTGGTTATCTATTGCTGTGTAACAAAGCTCCCAAAACAGTGCTTAAAGCAATAGCAGTCATTCATTTCGCTCCTGAATCTGTGGGTGGGCGGGGCTTGGCCATGCAGCTTTCACTTGGGATCTCTCCTGCACTTGTAATCACTCTGGGTTTTCTTCACTCACATGTCTGGCATTTGGGCTGGGAAGATTCAGACAACTGAGGACGAGAACAGCTGGGGCTCTCTGGACATCTCTTCCTCTTTATGTGCTCTTCTTACACGGTGCCTGCAGGGTAGCCTTGCTTCTTGGCCTTACTTCTTAGCTGATGGAGTGTCCCAAGAGGAACTGGCAGGGGCTGCATGCCTTTCTATTCTAACCTAGCCTTAGAAGTAATACAGTGTCACCTTCACTGCATTTTTCATCCAGGTTGTCATAAAGGACACAGATTTAAGAAAACATAGACTTCGCCCCTTGATTGAAGGAGTGTCAAAGAACGTGAGGACATATTTTAAAATGATTACAGTCTTCCCTCATGGCACAAATTATACACAGGCAACACATACTCACTTCCTTCTGAGGACTCCTGCAAATCTCCTCTAGAAGCATCAAGCTCAGCTCAGGGTCCTGTTGTCTAAATCAGGTCTAAGTATGGGTCAGGCTTCTCAGATGAAATCCCACACATATAGCTCTTGTGTACAGTTTCTCTTGATCTAACGACCTTAGGACTAAAGAGACAGAGTTACCTTCCCTCAACATATTCAGTCTACAATGGTGAGATAGGCGTACTGCTACAGAAGACATCCCGTTAAAAAGCAAGGAGCGGGAGGCACTCAGTGCTTCATAGCAATTCTGAAAGTGGGCATATGTTGCTGATGCCTTGATTAGGGCTCAATCCAGCTACCTGGGATGTGCCCAGCCAGGACCATGGGCTCCCACTGGGACTCCCAGAAAGCTGCCCAAGGCAGCAAGTTCCACAGATGCCTGGCAGTGAGATCACCTTCCTACCCAAGCAGTCTTTTGTTAATGCCTTTGATTCTCTTCTCTCTCATTCCTGAGGTTTTTAATACATTTTCCCCCCAAATCCACATTGTGACTTTTTTCAGTTGTACTGCGAAGGTTAGGATACATCTCTAGTGGTTTGGTTAACAGTAACAAGAAGCAGAAGGCAGGAGGTCATGAAGGGCATCACTGGTTGGTAAACTGGGAGGATGACAGGAAGGTTCAGTTTAACCAAAATTTACCCAGTACCTACTATGAGCCAGGCATCAGATGAATAAACCAGTACATAACACAATGTCTAGTATATAGTAGGTATTCAAAAATCCTTATTGAAGTAATGAATAAATGAATGAATGAATGATGCCCTTAGGAGAAAATGGACTCATAAATATATCATTGCAATAGCACAGAGGAGGGGACACCCAATGGCCGGAAAGAAAAGTCACAGTAAATAGAAGAAACAACAGATGCAGAGGTACTTTCACATCCAATCATCTACCCTATGAAGTAAGCAGAGGGCATCCCATTCTGCCCTGTACACAAATGAGGACACTGGGGTTCACAGTTACATTTCTTGCCCAAGGTCATATATCCAACAACTGACAGCAGAAAGTAGAACTCATGCTTCCTGACTTTTAATCTAAGGTGCAATCCCAATAAATGAATCAATATTTATTGATACAGGCAATGCTGCAGCCCTTCAGAAACTAGAAGAATGGGGCCACATCAAGGCAGCACCCTAGGGTGGTGGTCAGGTTCTCAGACCCTGGAATCAGACTGGTTTCCAATCACTACCTTGTCACTTACTAGATGTATGGCTTTGAGATAATTATTTTATCTGTCTGAAGCTGTTTTCTAAATCTATACTATGAGGATAATAATAACACAAACCCCGAGTGGACCCTTAATCTTTTATCTATCCTTCCCCGGACTCAGTCTCCTTCATCTGTTAAGAATACACAGGTTTTTCCTTTGGAGAACCACCACTGTCTCATTCTCAGCCTATGTGTTTCAGATGAAGCTAACCACACTCCCGGCTCCAAATGTGGGCACATGATCAAGGCCTGGCCAATCAGATAATTCCACCCCTGGCCACAGTGATTGGTTCAGAAATCAACATCAGACCCAAGCTGGTCCAATGAGACACCACTGGAAAAGAATCTCTCTTCCCAATGGGTTTGCTGAGCTGGTTACTGGCACCCCTTTAACTGCTAAAGGCCAACTTGCCATCACCGAAGGGAGGGGAACAGAGAAGCTGCCTGAGAGGGAAGTCAACACAAAAGAAAGCAGAGCAGAAAGATGGAAAGAGACTGGTAATATTATTTAAACTGCTGGATTTGGCTGTGCCTAACTCCCCTAGACTTTGCAATCTTAAGAGCCAAAAAGTCTCTTTCTTCTCAAGCCAGTATGGCTTGGGTTTCTAGTACTTGTAACCAAAAAAGTCCTAGTATGCCAGTTGCTAGGTCTGTTAGATGTGATAACATGAGATCGTGCTTGTGGGCCACTTAGCACAGAGCCTGGCACATAGCAAGTGCTCAATAAATGACTCATTATTTTATCATCCTTGGCCTGAACCATCTCATCACCCTCAAAATAATTAGCAGAGCAGCAGCCATGACCTCGAAGACAAAGCTGCTGACTTGGCCTGGCACATTCACTTACTTCTCCTTCATTGCCTCTCAGCTCCCTCTGCAGAAAGCTCCAAAGACAGATGGCTCGGGGAAGACGCTGACAGATGGAAAGCTGGTACAGCGAAGGTAGTAGGTGCTCCTGATGAATAGAGAGGCCACTGGAGGGGTGAGAGGTGGGTAGGGAGGAGGCAGTTAGAGACTAAATGAGCCCAAGGGACTTTTGATCCTCCAGCTGCTGGAGAGTCAGCCTCGGAATGGGCAGGTACCCAGGGCTCCCTGGGCCCAGCGACCTCATGCCGTCCTCATTCATCTAGCAGAGGGCCGAGGCAGCCCTTCTGGCTTCTCTGCTGCATGTGCCCTTTGCTGAATCACCTCCCCGTTTGTTTCTACACAGTGAGATCTCAGCAAGTTGCTGAAGACCATAAGGGACACTGTGACAGTGGCTACTGTCATTGGTAGTGAGTGTAACAGGAAAACTGGGAGGTAGGGGGCTGCTTTTTGATTTCTCCTCCTCGACCCTGACCATCTCATCTACCCCACCTTCTCACTGGTGCCCAC
>NW_006433949.1:4593572-4623952 GCF_000325575.1 Pteropus alecto | reverse complement strand
TTCCCAGTCCCTTGGCTCCTCTCTTTCACTCCTCCTTCATCTCTTTCTGTTCCTGAAAGCTGTGATTTTCCCCCAAAATAGTGGCCACCAGATTCTCCTTGCATCCCTTGTAAACCTTTGAGCTTCTGCGTGCTTTGCTGCCAAAGCCTCATACCTGTGACCTTCAGAATGCTGTCTTTGAGCTGCTGTTGCTGTGTCCCCTGTTTGGAGAAGTCCCTGGGAACTCATACACCCAGGGGAGCTCATTGCCAATGACTGGTTCATGGGTACAAATGCCCAATTTCTGTGCCTCGAGGTACAACATACTCTGAGGTGTAATTTACACTCCAGACACCCACACAGGAGCAGGCTGAGGCTGGGACTTCACCTGAAATCATACACGGACTTGACCTCCTCCCCTTTCTTCATCCTCTTTTCCCTACTCCCTTACCAGTTTCTGCCATAAGCATTTTCTAATAAGTTACTTGCACAAAAAACCTCATTTCTAGTTTGCTCATGGGAGAACTCATTCTAAACACACCTGTCCAGTACCCATTCCCCTTCTCGTAGTAAAAGAACATAAACTTCCCTGTGGAGAAACTGCCCTCTCCCACTCTTACTCCCCAAAGTTTGTTTAAGGCTGAGGATCCCACCCCCTAGCACAAGGGAGGAACATACCCCAGACCTGAACAATCAATGATTGGTTGGGACATGACCCAAGTCGGTCCAATGGGACTCAAAGCCAAGGATTTCGCTGAAAGTATTGAGCTACTGGGGACCATCTTGCCACCAGGATCCAGCTATACCTGAAGACCTAACCCATGGGTTTTCAGTTTTTTAATACTGTGGAATCTCAATCAGCACCTATCTGCATTAGTAATAACATAGATTTCCTGGCACCAACGGGTGCCAAGCACTGTGCTAAGTACTTTCTACATATCACTTTTAATCCTCACAAGAACACTGCAGACATGATCATTTCTGATTTACAGAAGCAAAATCTGAGGTCCGGAGAGGTGCGTCAACTGTCCCAAGTCATGCAGCTGTCACGTTGCAGAGCCGGGACTTGAATCCAGCTCCCCACAGCCTCTCTACCAAGTAAGTGCTCAGCCAACACTTTTTGACTTAAATCAATTCAACTTTCCAACCTCCCCAAAACAGTTAATGTGTGGGACATGGATATAGTCAGTTTTAAGTCTAACAGTGGAGGTCACCATCTTCACTGAACTATATCAGCAACATTGAACTAGGCACATCCTTCTGCCTCCAAAACATCTCTCACACACTTCGTACAAGAGCCCACATATCTGCCCTGAGGTTGATCCATTCCTTGACTCTCAAATGCTTGTTGTTCCCCAAACCACCCCTGTGAAACAAAACCATTATTATCCTCATTCTTCAGATGAGGACACAGGCTCAGGGAGGTGAAGTCACTTGTTCCGGATCACATGGGGGCTGAAATCAAGACCCTGGAGAAAAGAGACTCAGGAGGACTGTGTCTTCATTCCGTTCATGCTCACAGAAAAGGGAGCAGTAAATGCGTGCTAAATGCATGCCATGTATGCATGAATAAATGAGTGAATGAATAAATGAATGAATGATAGGGATAGAAGGAAAAGCAAACAAATAGTTTCCTACTTTCAATACTCTTTTAGAAGGTGAGAGATGGTCTTGACTGATGAGAAGTCCAATCTATAGTTTCTCCACATGAAGCTCTAAGGAAAGGGACAGGGGGCTGGCTTGGTCTGGGAGCCAAGAGAACTAAGATCTGACTGTGCCTTTATTTCCACAACATCCCATTTAATGATACAGTGGAGAAACCAAAGGCCTTGGAGGTCAATCAGAGGTCAAATACATAGTCTATCAATTATTAACTGTGTGACCTTGAACAAGTCACTTGTCTTCTCTGACCCATTTTTCTCATCCATGAAAAAGGAAAATTCACCGATGCACCTCCCAGGCTTGATAAGATGCACATAGTAGCCATTCATTAAACACCAGCTCCTTTGAGCTGTTCTCTTTACTCTCCCATGACTCAGTTCCCCTACATTTAAGACAGGATGTTGTAACCCTTTCCATTTGAAGAGAACTGAATAGGTGCTGAAGCCCTTTTCAATGATAGCCACCAGCTGCCTCCCTGGGAACTGGAGGCTTAAATGGGACATTGCATATGAAATGCTTTGAAGACCTCGGAAGAAAAGAGGCGAGAGAATCCAGAGGGTTATTATTAGACATGGAAACGAGAGAGCGGGAGCCCACACACGCCTCTCTTATAATCAAACTGACATTGAGGTTTACAGTGCATTGAACACTGCGTTCCAGTCCAGGAAGCTAAAAATGGAAACCTGTGAAAACAGCAGCTGGGTTGAAAAGGGAGCGGGCCTGGTGTGCGCCGAGCCGGCTCCCGCAAGCCGGAGAACAGAAAGGACGCCTGGCCTTTGCCACCTGAGCTGAGGCAGCAGCAGGCCTTGGTCGGGCTGGGTTACACGCTCCGCCTGCCACTAACCTCCAAACGGGCTTGAGACCCCTCGACCTTGAAAGACTCTTGGAAACAGCCAAGCCAGGGCTACAGCCTGTCCGTGGGCAAGATACTTCACTGTTCTGGGCCTCAGTTTCCCCATCTTTAAAGTGGAGATGTTACGAGGGTTGTTATAAGGATTTAATTAGTTAACATATGAAAGAGCTTCGCAGAGTGCCAGGTGTTATTAGTAAGCTCGCGATAGCTGTTTGCTTATGTTGCTGTGGGCTTTGCTTATCCTACCTCTTAGCTTTGACTTAGTGTGTTCCCCACCTGGATCATCCCCTCCCCCCAATCTCATTTATTTTTTCCTAATTAAATCTTATCTAGCCTATAAACCTAAGTTCAAATTCCATTTTCTGGTAAAACCACACGTGTTCTAGGAGATTCATTCATTAGGCACCTACTGTGTGCCAGGAGATGTCCGAGGCGCTGAGTCTACAGCCATGAACAAGACAGACAAAAGTCCCTACCCTTGCAAACTTCTACTTCGATGCATAGTTATAGTATAATTTATCTAATTATATTAGTATAACGATATGATATTTTTAAAGCGTGTCCTTGTATCTCTTAAAATCAGTTCATGTACTATGAGAATCCCTGCACTGCTGTTTCAAATATGCAAATCTTTCAGCAAAAGAGGCTGCTGAACTGCTCCAGGGTGGGGAGGACCCCATCCCTTCTCCCTGGAGCACTCGGCTGGTCACTCTTCTGGAGGAAAAAAATTCTAGCTGTCTTGAGTTGAGAAACCACGCCATCCCTGTCTCACATTTCTCTCTCCACTTCTTCTAAGAACACCAGATTATGCTAAAATAATCCTCTGTTCATGCTTGCTTCTCTGCCTGCACGTCCCCAATACTCCGCTCCTCACCTGACATTTCAGCAGCCTCATCAGCCCCGTCCAGATCTCTCCCCAGAGAACAAGAGGCTGTTTTCAGAGTCTGGCAGTGCCTGGCATAGGTGTATGTATGTCTTCAGATGGAGCGGACTTTGGGGACCTGAGGGCAAATGTTATAAATGAACAGCTCCCCACTGCCATAATCACTGTGGCCTTTTCTAATTCACAGACCTCATGGCCCCCAGGGAAAGGAGTCCACAGTGAGACTCTCAGCTCCTGCAGGAGAAAAGGCTAGGAGGTCCAAGATCTGCTGGAGGTTACAAAGAATGTCAGAGCCTATAAACCTCAAGCCTCTTCGAGGGGACATTTTTCATCCTCCACACAACATAACAGAAGCCGTGCAATGGCTTGTACATCAGAAGATCAGATTTCCCATCAGAGACAGGTGGCCATTGACCATGGAAAAATCATTACCCTTCCTGAACCTCATTCCCTGTTCTGTAAAATGGGGACCAAAAAATTCCTCCTAATCTTACTGGTCACCCTGAGAGGAAATCAATTGTGATAGTATTTTGTAACCACAATTTACTGTGTAAACAATACTCTGCCTGTGGCTATAGGACCTAGAAACTGAAATCACGAGAATGGTGGGAAGAACCATTCTTCCATTTGATGAGAACTGAATAGGGCACCTTGGTCTTCATCTGCAACAAGAGTTTTCCCGGAGAACTTTCCTCAAGCCTGATTTGTTGTGAAATAAGTGAGTTTCTTCAATAAGAAAGGTTTAGGGAAGGATTAAGTAGGGTCACCAACCATTTTAGTCCTTCCACATCTAACCCGAGGAGGTTTTTGGGCGGAAAATCCCCAGCATACCAGGACAAGTGAGTCACTGGGATTCAATGAATTGATGCTGTGTCTGGCATCTAGTAAGGTCCAATAAGCATTAATCAGCTCAATGAGTAAGGCTAATGATCAAACCAATAAGCTCAGAACCTAGATGCTCTCAGATGATTCTAATGTGCAGCTCAGGCTGAGAACCACGCTTGGAAGGGGGTATAACGCCTATACGTCACGACTGTCAATCCTACGTACAGCATCGCCCAGGGTGCTTTCTAAAACTCCCCATGCAGGGTCTCCCTCTATCCCTGGGCCTAATGGAATAAGGACAGAAGCTCTGGTGTGAGGCTGGGCAATATTTTTTACCAGTTCCCTGTAGGAACCTAATGTGCCGGCAAGGATGAGGACCCCTGCTCCGAAACAAAGCAGCCTTCCACCCAAGGGAAGAGAGTCTTTGCACACCTACTGGAGCTCATCATTTAACCCAGGCCGTTACGTGGATTAAAGGAGAGAAGCCGTCACAGAATAAGAAGCTCAATAAGGAGTATAGGCTTATTATTATTCATTTAATCAGCATAATGAGGCAGTTAAGAGCCCAGACTCTGGAGCCTGCCTGGATTTCAATCCCAGCTCTGCCACTTTTGAAGTGTATGGATTTGAGAAAGAGATTCACTTCTCGGTGCCTCCCTGTCTTCATGTGTAGAATAAGGATGTTCATATCTGCTCCATAGGGTTGTTAAGAGAATGAAAAGAGTCAAGGTAGGTAGCACTGAATAAGTGCTAAATAATCTCATCTGCGAAATGGGTTCCTTTTGAACCCATTTTTGAACCTATTTCACAGATAAGAGAATTGAAGCTTCGATAACTTATCCAAGTTCACTCAGCTACTAAGAACTGGGGCCAGGAGCTGTCAGGTCAGAAATCACTGGCTCTGTCACCCTCTCCCAGGGTTCTACACCTCGGCTGCATGCCTTCCCTCTCCCTGGTCCTATGTCTGTCCCTGTGTTCTTCCCACCACTCTCATGATTTCAGTTTCTAGGCTCCGCAGCCGCAGGCAGATATGCAACACTAACCACTGAAATGAGTTCTGAGTCAAAGACACACACACGCAAAGCAGGGTCCTTGCATCCAAGCGAGTTTTCCAGGTGAGAGTCTCAGAACCTGACAGTCTTGCCACCTTCTTCTCCTCTGCGGTGAATCCAGACCTTGTGGATACCTGATGACATGCTGGGCCTGGCCTAAAGGCTTCACACGTATTACTCATCACTTCGCACATAATCCCCACAGCAACCCGATAAGGTAGGTACTGTTATCATCCCCATTTCACAGAGGAGGATGCTGAGGCTCACAGAGAATTAAGAAACTTGTGCAAAGCACCCAGGGGGTCTGGCTCCATAGCCCTGCTCGTAACCTTACCCTACCTCCAAAAGCAGCCAAAGGTCTGTCCTCAGTGAAAACGGGAGCAAGGATGAAGTCAGGAAGACACTAGGGTTGTCTGGGGTTTTGTTTGTTTTTGTTTGCTTTGCTTTATTGTTTGTTTATTTTATTTTTATTTTGTTTTGTCTGGTTTTTAGTAGCTCCATAGAGAAAGCCTAAGGCCAAGAATAAAAGCAGCAGTTTTCAACAGGACATAAAGAAGAGCCTCCCAACCATCAAAACCACCCTTAAAAAGAAAGATTGCCTTAGCCATTAGAAAGTATGTTAAAATTATTAAGTGTGGTTAGCCCAAGGGAGGTGGTGGTGGAGTGGGGTGGAGCAGCCCCAAAGAGCAGGCTTAAAACTTCTAGATGCCCTGAGCTCTGGGAAGATTATATAATGACATTTTTTTTTTAATCCAGAAAGCAAGCATAAAGAATGCCAAAAAATGCTTTCTTTGAAATACCAAATTCTTTGTCCTAACAAGAAATAAGGTGGGGAGCACCTTAGACTGCCATTTGTATAATCAAGCAGGAGAGAATGAGGAGACTTATGTTCTATGCCATAGACTTCTCCATTGTTTGACTTTTGCGCAACAAACATGTACTACTTTTGCAGACAAAATGATATAAAAATTATTTTAAATGGTTTGAAAGTGTTTATAATAATAAGGAAATAGTCATGAGATCTGCAAAGTGAAAAATGACATGAAAACGTTTCACAATGAAAACTTTTTTTCTCTGTATTTATTTTTCTATACCTAAACATCAATGGCAGTTGGTGGGTCATAGTGTTACGAATGGTTTTTATTTTCTCCTTTATGCTTTTTTCCCCCTACAATTCACATACATCAGCTGTGCAACAAGGAGAAATACAGGTGTTTCTGAAAAGGAAATCATCTTTGCCAAGGATTCAGCTTCTAAGGAAAGAGAGTTTCGAGTGGGGGGTGGGGAATGGGGATGAGGGGTTTCTGGCCTGGGGGAGGCCAGATCAGTCAAAGATCTGAATGCAGAGAATCCCTGATGTTGGCATTCTGAGGTCTATAAAACCTGAATAGCCAAGCCAGTGATGGGTGCCTGCATCGAAAACTGAGACAACGGACGAGGAATCTGGAAAATGAAAAAGACGGTAGGTTTGAGATGATCTCAGGCACATCCACGCAAGTAGAGGCTGTAAACCTGGGAATCATGGAAAAGGGCCGAGTTGGAAAGATAAATGTGGGACTTTCCTGCTTCAGAGTGATCAGTGACGCCTGACAGTGAGAAAGCTCCTCAGGTAGAGAGTCTTGCTCGGTATTTCTCAGCCCTGTTGCACTTTAGAATCGACTACGCCACATAAGTCAGAATTTCTCGTCCTGGGGCCTGGGCATTGGCTTTTTAAAAATTAATAGACTATATTTTCAAGAGTATGCCCAGACAGTGCCTGGCTTATAAATATGTACTTTTTGAATTGGTTTTTTATAAATTTATTAATTAGTAGGTGGGGGAGTTCTCTATGGAAGCTATCAATCTCAGTTGTTACATCAAGCCAAGAGAAGTCCTCCTCCCACCTGTTACCAGCATCCCTCTGCCATTTTGAAGTCTGAGTGCATCACTTCTAAGCAGTTGCTCCTAGTGGCCTTGGGTGTAGAGAAAGCATTTCACAGTTCACCTCTCACAGGCTTTTTATCTTCCTCCCAGCCACAAACCCAAAGCTACAAAAGCAAAAGCCGACCCAGTCCATGAACATCTCAAGCCAGTAGAAATAAAATCTGTGTTGCACGTGACTTCCTGCTCATGATTCAGATGGTATTTAGGAGTCCAGGTGTGGGTCTAGAAGATGAAATGCAATTGCAAAATGTACCGGAGGCCAAAAAAAGTACTGAGCTGTAAATAAACCGTTTCCCCTGGACCTACGTCTCTCTGCATATGATTAATTGTCCAAGGTTGGGAACTGACTATATTCTGGTTCCTGCCTGTTGAGACAGTTTTGGCTCAACCGGCCCCTGACCTCTGGAGCAACATCTGCTTAGGATAAGGCCACAGCAAGTCAGCCATAGTGAGAGCAGCAGCTAACAACTCTGTCCAAATCCTAAAGAATTTCCTGGCTCCAGCTAATGAAGTCGTGATGTTGAGTGTCCTCTTTTAGAAAATATCCCCGTGCTTAAGCCATCAACCCTTTCACCAGCAATTCCTGTTCTAAAAAATGTATTCTGATGATGTATTAGCTACAAAGATGTTCATCAAAGCACTTTTTAAAATAATAGTGAAGGACTGGAAACAACCTAAGTGTCCACCTAATGGGGATTTATTATATAAATCATGGTCTAACATGCCAGGGAATATGATCATTTAAAATAGTGTTATGATATACAATTATATTCATTGGCATATAATGACATAGCTAATGTACTGTTAAATAAAAAAAGTCAGTGCATGCAGTATGCCTCCATTGGAAGGAAAATGAAGGGGAGGAAGGGAAGGAAAGGAAGACAGAAGAGGAAGATGATAAAGAAAGATGTGATGTGTTTCAAATCTAACATCTCAAATTGCCTTATGGGAAACGGCCAGAGTCCTCCTGAAGTTCCAAAAGGCAGACATTGATCTCAGGGGAATTTCTTCAAGGTCCCATCTTTTAAAAGGAGTCAGTGAATACAGCAGGAACAAAAGAAAAGAGAGTAATGTGGTAAATCAACAGCCAGGGGCTCCTGCTTTCTACTCCGAGATCGGCCACCAGCTTCCTGACTGGGTCTGTTCCCCTAATAGGGAGTGAGTGCGTTGGCCTGAGTGATTGCTAAGTTTGACACTCCTCACTAAAGAATGATTCTAAGGCTCTCTCCAGTAGATCCCAGATCCCCACTTGGCTTCTTCTCAGCCCTCTGTTGCCTCTACTGATATTCCCTCACTATGCTTAACTCTCTTAAGGGCTAGGAATAGCAAGCATGTTTTAGGGCTCCTCTCTTGCCACACATCCCTCGTCTGAGCAGGAAATTATAATTTATGAGGCCAGGTGTAGGCAACCATATTTGATTCAAGTGACCCCCACCTTCCATGGTAACAGCTGATAGGACCAGGGCTGGACACATGACCCAGAGAAAGCCAACCGCTTTTCCTGGTCAATGATCAGTTGAATTCTCATTCCTATTCTCATTTTCTCTCCAAACTGAAGTTTTTTAAAAAAATCCACTACATTAAAACATATCTGAAAAGCTGTGATCTAGCCAAATGCTCTCGATTTAATGATGAACTGGGGTCCTGAAAGATTCAGTGACTTCTCAAAGAGGCAAGGGACGAAGAGCCTAGAAGTGAGAGCTCTTTCTCTTATACCCTGGCAATCACTGAGCTCTGAACTAAACCAGTCAGTCACTGAGCAATCACCCCAGAGGGAGTAGCACATAGTGGTAAAGAACATGAACTTCAGAGTTCAAGTCTTGCCCAGATACTTACCAGCACTGTATTTCTAAACCTCTTGTGAGGTCAGATTAAGTAAGATAATGCACGGAAAGCACTTAACACCGTATATGCTCAACCATGTAAGCTGTCATTGTTGGCTAACTGATATTACCATTATTTCTATATACTTCTTCTCTCTCAAGCCACACTTAAGTTCTTTGAGAGTAGAACCTGAGGTGATTTGTCTTTGAGAGACAGCTGGGTGCCTCACTCCCTCTCTTCCCAGCTCCTATTCATCCTTTAGGTCTCAGCTGAAATAATCCTTCTCTAGGGAAACCACTCCAGACCACCTAGATGGTCTCCTGTCTTCCACTCTCTCAGCTTCCCGAAGTCTCTTTTACAGCCAATTATTGTTAAAACAATTATTTATGCAATAATTTGTTTGATCCCTGCCTTCTCCTATAATGCCAGCTACAATATAAGCTCTTTAAGGACAGTTACACATACCAAATATTCCATGTGCTCCTTCCACTTTTCTCAGCTTCCTATGCAGTTAATTTGGGCCATGTGACTAATTCTGGCTCATGGGCTGAGGTACAGAAGTGATATATGTCACTTCTGGGCTGCAGCATAGAAAAGCTGGCACAGTAATTCTGCAGTTGTCAATTCCCCTACTGCAGTGATTGACAATGTTCCATCATCCTGGGTCCCTGAGTGACTATAATGAGGAGCACCCTCTGTTTATCCATACTGGGTGTGTAGAGTGAATAAGAAAAGCAAAACAAAAAAAAACCTTTGCTGTGTTAAGCATCTGGGATTTCAAAGTTAACTTGTTACTGCAGCACTACCTAGCCTATCCTGACCAATACACCACTATGTTCTCACCATTCACACAGTATTCGGCACATAGAAAGTGCTCCATAAATATCTGTTGAATGGATGAATGAATGAATAAATGGATGAGCCACTGAAACAACAGGTGGAAGTCAGAATACATGATATTCCCTAAGTCAGTGGAAAAGGACAGCTCTCCACTACAGGAAAAAAAAAAGACTGGACAACTAGTTCGTTCCAAAAGTGAAATACCAGCATCCTTGTCATCCAGCTGGAAATGCAGATTCTTTGACCTTGAAGCTGCAGGACTCTGAGTCGTTGTCATGTTGTTGCAGGTCACAGAAACACTTAGTGAGGCTGAGGACAATTAGGTACTCAACAAAGTGATAAAATCCACCACTGCAACCAGAGCCATTAGTCACAGGGCACTATTTAGAAATTGTTGCAATTTATAATATTTATGAATTGATCTGCAGGAACCTATAAACATTGCTCATCAATGTAACTAACTGGCATTTATGAGTTTGTTTGGTTGGCGGATACGTTCAGGCTGGTGGCGTCATGGTCTTGAAAAATAAAGGAATTATGCATGCTGGAGCCTTTGGCTGGGGTGTTCACACTCTGACAATTCCACTGCACTGGACAAGAAATTAAGTAAAAGTGGTATATTTAAGGAGAGGAAGAAACACCAGCAGAGAAGCAAGGAAGATACGACAAGTAATGGGTGTGCTATTAAGCAAGCTATCACAGAAGGCAATAGGAGCTTAATCTCATGAGAAAACTGGGGAAAGGTGCAAAAGACACTCTTCCTTCCTACTCATCCCTCAGGTCTCAGCTGAAGTAACCCACCCAAGGAGCAAGGAGCTGGAATATTTATACATCCTCTCCCTAGAGTCATTAGTCGAGGGCTTCTGAAGGAGGGGGTGTTGAATTCGTGATACTCTGTCCTGCCACTCATGGGCAGTTGGAATTCTAGCACAGACACACATACTGGCAGTTGGAAGTTGGCCAGAGCACAGGGAAAGGTAGGAAGGCTATGCATGTCTGCTGAAACTACTTTACCTCCTTCAACCAAAACAAAGAAACTCACAAAAGGCCATAGTCATCGAGTGCCTTAACTATGCCAGGCACTGTGCACAGGGCTGGGTATAAAGCCTTGAGCGTGACAGGTGTGACCCTGTCGCCATAGACTAATAGAGTCTACAGGAGACCCAGTCAATCCCAATAGAGCGATGTGGTTATAACAGGGGCTTTGAGAACACACTGGAGAGGTATCTCATTCAGTCTCATGGAAGGGCTTGGCAGGGAAAGATTCCTAAAGGAATAGAAGGCCACCTGGGTCATGAAAATTAGTCCGAGTAGACCATTCATAGAAGATGGCCGTGGGAGACTTTCAGACAAAGGGAAGAGCACGCCAAAGGTACAGAGGCATGAGAAAACCTCCAGTGCTCAAGGGCGGAAAGGAAGGATGTGTGCTGGGAAACGATGGGAGAGGTGGCTGGAGAAGGAAAATATCAAAGGTGCCCAGGCTGAAGCTGTATGAGATTTTGATTTGCTTGTTGATTTAGCAGGAAGTAGTCTCAAGTACGGTGACTAGAATTAATATGAACTACCTACGCCCAATCACAGGACTGGAATTGGGAGACCTCGTTAGCCATGTTGAGCAGGCTCTTTTATTCCCTGGGCCTCAGTTACTCACCTGTCATCTAAAGGCGCTGACATGATGATCTACAAGGTCCTGTTTTTCCACTCATGTATTCATTCAACAAATATTTTTTGAGCTTCTAATATGTGCCAGACACAATGGAATAATACCTCAGTGAAAAAGTCTCATCATAGAATTTACCTTCTAGGAAGAAAAGCAAGAGTACAAACACATAAGTAACACAACGTCATTTATGGAAAATCCTATGAAGAATACAGCAAGGTCAGGAGTAATGGAGAAGGGTGCTTCTTTAAGGAAGTGACATTTGGACAGAGTTGTTAGTGAAATAAGGAAGTCCTGGGAATACGTGGAGAAAGAATATTCCAAGCTTGGTGTGTCCAAGGAAGAGCAAGGAGAAGAGGGAGGCAGGAGTCAGGTTGGGAAGGGTAACCTGGGCCATGGCAAAAGCTTGTGATTTTCTTCTGAGCTTGGAAGCCATGGAAGAGTTTGAGTACAGGAGTGACATGTTTTGATCCACTATTTTAAATGTTCATAACAGCATTAGTCACAATAACCAAAAACTGGGAAACAACCCAGATGTCCATCACCTGATGAATGGATAAACAAAGGTGGTATATCCATTCAGAGGAATATCATTCAGCCACAAACGGAATGAAGCGCTGACACATGCTAAAACATGGATGAACTTTGAATACATTATGCTAAATGAAAAGAAGCCAGACACAAAAGGCCATGTAGTGTGTTATTCTATTTATATGAAATGTCCAGAGTAGGCAAATCTACAGATGCAGAAAACAGATTAGCAGTTGCTAGGGGCTAGGGAAGGGGTAGTGCAGGGAGGAGTCAAAGTGGCTGCTCACAGGCAAAGAGTTTCTTCTTAGAGTGACTCTGTAATATCAAAAGAATTTCCAGGATCAGGAATTGAGACAAACTTTTTCTTTAACTCTTCGAAGGGTTGCTTCTAAAATGTTGCCAGTCTGTAAGCAGAAATTTTTTTCCCCTCTCATCTGCATAAAAGACATTCACCTAGACCAAGCATAAGCAAAAGGAAAACTTTATTATAAAGAACATGGGGGATTTCATCGAATTGAAAGAACAGAAAACAGCTAGACCAGAACAATCTGTGTTTGTCTCTGTCTCTGTCTCTCTCTCCTGCTGACCAGTTTTCTCTTTCCCCCATCTTCATGGGGGGAAAACAGCCATCCACCAGCTTCTATATGTTACAATTTTAAGCACCAGAAACTAAGTTTTCTTTCTCTGTTCTCAGTCCAGTTTCCCAGGAAATCATTCTAATGGGACCACCTTGGGTCTAGAATATATATCTGAACCAATCTTCTAAAGCTAAAGGCTGAGTCTCATTGTAGTAACAACAAAAGCTCTCTTGGTGCCCTCATGATTAGATACTGAATTGGAGTGAGGATGGGCTTTACTCGGAAAAGGAATTTTCCAGAAATAAATATTTGTTAAATGAATGACCCTTAAGATCCCTTTAAATTTTGGAAATCTTCAAATCTAAACTTCAAATAAAGTGTTTTTGGTTAAAATGGCTAATAGAGTGATTTTTAACAACAGCGATGTGTTTGGCCAAGGGCTGGCACCATTCTTGAGCTGCAGACACAGCATGGTGACATTCTGTGCCCAACAGGGCCTGGCAGAGGAATTCAGTCTGGGTACAAAACAGACCTCTCCATTCCTCAACAATAGCCCTTCATCTCAAGGCTCAGCCCCCTAGACCTACTCTCAGAGAAGATAGTGACCCCAGAGGACACCCGCACAAGCCTAGAGATGACATCCTATTGCCAGCTCAGCTGAAATCAATTTCTCCAGATCACACAGAGACGGTCCTAGCTCTCATCAGCACAGCTCTCGCTTGAGCCACAGATGGCAAATGGAATGTTCATCCCCGCCCCTTGCTCCCCGGCCAGGCTGCTTCCACGTTCCTTGACAATAATACTGGTTCAGAACCTGGCATTGGAGCCAACCCTCGCTAGGCACAGCAGGGTGGGCAAGGCAGAAGGAAAGCTGGCAAGGTGGGAAGTAGGGGCTATTTACTTTATGCTGGCCCCAGCAGCCTGGAAAGTACTGTGAAAAGTGGGCAGTGAGATCGCAACAGATGACAGAGCTTTATCAGGTAAGGGGTGGTAGGTGGGGGGCACGGGAAAATTACAGCCCCAACTTGCCAAGGCTCAGAGACACCTGCATCTAATTTAGCATAAGGAAGATATTATGGGAAAAGGCTGCTACCTTTCCCAGATGCAAACTCTCACTAAATCTGCTCTGTTCTGTCTCCTAAACCTCTCCCCAGCTTGCTCTACATCCCCACCCCACCTGCTCTTAGCCACCATCCTCTCTTGCCTGGAGAGCTCCGACTGCCTTCTAAATTCTCTATTTGCTCTTCGTCCACAACAGTTCATAATCTCCCCAACGACCAGAGCGATCTTTCAGAGTTGCAGGTCTGATTATGCTTCACTTCAGCTTAAAACCTGACAATGGCTCCCCAAAGGATAGAGTCTATAATCTTTCACAACAGCTCATAAGGGCCTTCACAAGCTGATCCTCGCTGACCTACGTCCAGCAGCCTTTCCAACACCACTCAGTGGCTTGCTGTGAAACCTTCTTAGAAGTTCGCTTTATATTGATTTTGTTCTACATGCATTTTCACCACCTCAGCATCAGCCTCGAACTGGAGGAGGGTGGTGAAGGGGGTGGAGAGACAAGGGAGGCTTGAAAGCAACAAGAGCATGATCCTAAGAGGAAATGATTTGAATTGAGTAGAAACTGGTTTCCTGTTATCTTTGAAGCCACTAAGTTTGCAATTCAGAACCCGAAGCCCATGTATCAGGCCAAATACTGCCACTATTTTCTGATCAAATCTCCTTCCCAGGAAGACACCATTAAAAAATTCTCTGTAACCAATCAGACAATTTAAGCTCCTCTAAAAGACCTATATCACTGACTGGGTTCACAGAGGACTCCAACCCCACTACAGCCAGAAAAAAAGTCATGCACATTTGCAGGGGACCAGGTAATAAGATAAATTCACAAAGGCCTTTGTGGAGCCAAAGGAAACATAATGGTACTGAGACATCAATCTGTGCCTCCCCAACCCACACCTTTGCTAAGAGAATCGGCCCCCAACCACAGCCCCTGTTGCCCTGTTTGTCTCATGGCGTGTTCAACCATTACAAACAAAATAGGTATACTGGAGGCTAAAATGTTGAAATCCTTCTGGGCACACTGATAAACACTCCTCCTGAATGCCCCTGAGAAACTCCATCTAAAACAGTAAGGAAATGTCTCATCTCATCCAACAAGTCTATGTGTAAGGAAGGTTTCAGGTCTGGCTGATTCAGCTACTCAGCAAGTTCCCAGATCCTTGCTGTCCCTTTGCTCTGCCATCCATAGTGCAGACTCCCTCCCAAGTGTGATTCTTGTCACGAGTGTAAGACGGCTGTGGGTGGTACTTGGCACTAATGTATTCTTGCTTAAGGTAGCGGGGAGGAGAGAGACGGAACCTCTCTCAGATCATGGACTATAATCAGATCTCACTAGTCTATTTGCCTGAGGGGTTGACTGATGCCTCTCCGCCTTTCTTGTCACCCAGAGTGTCTTGACCCACTTGGCAGGAAGCTGGGCAATCCCAGAGGCCTGACAGAACATTCAAGACTTAAAAACTAAGCAACCCAAGAGGAAAAATGGTACCTGACTTTGGAGAGTTATTTTAAAGGTTTCTTTTATTAGCAGCTATAAATAGTTACTGGACTTGTCAAACATAAGTCAGCATTGACTCTTAAAAAGTACTAAGAAGGGAGAAACTTTTTTAAGTGGGAAAAAAGTTCCATGGCCATTTCTTTCCCACGTTATAATAATGTTGCTTTGATCTTCCTGCTCACTCAGCCTGGTCTTTATCAGAAGCCCACCACCAAGCGCCCTGTTCCTATTACTTCCCTATTTGATATTTTAATTGAATGAGAACCCGTCACATCCTGGCCAATACTCATTCCCCATCTGCTTCTTCTCCGGTTTTTTTCTGGGAGCACCTGGGGCAACACTCCTCCCTGGAACAAAATCTACTCTCTCTGACTTCCTCTGGAATAGATTCTCTTTCCTGAAGCCAGAACCATTTGCCTCCTGGAGGCAAATCTGTCCTGGAGATGTCTCTCTGGGGGCCGCCATCTGGGTTTCGGGGCAGCCCTTATGGGGTGGAGGACGGTGGTGCTGAGTATTTTGCCTCCCAGTTTCCAACCCACCCTCCTCAGACTGAGGCTTTGGAAAAGGGGCCCCTCCATTTGAACCACAACCAAAGCAAGATCAGTCAAATGACGATTTTGAGTTAAATAAACGAATTTCTTCCCAGCAAGATCACAACAAAGCTAAGCATTTCATGTGAGCACATTCAGCTTACAATGCCCTGACTAGGTGCTGGATTCTGCAGATAGAAATGAGAAAAGTACAGCCGCACCCTCAAAGAAGCCAGCCTTGAAAAACGTTGTCCAGTATCAATGGACCACAAGCAACATTTGTAATGTGAAAGTTTCTAGTAGCCACATTAAAATAAGTATAACGAAACAGGTACTGCCAGACACTTCACATATATTACTTTCTGATTTAATCCTCGCAACGAGCATATGAACCAAGAACTTTTATTTCCTCATTTTACAGATGGTAACATTGAGGACCAGAGAGGTTAAAAACTGTGCTCAGGGTCTCACGCTGGTAAGTGGCATAAGGGAAATTTAAACCAGACGATTTATTGCAAAGTCTATGCTCTTGGCATGCTCGATTGTTGTAGAGAAACTGTTATTTAGAAAGGTCAGGTAGGTGGGTCCCTTTCAAAGCAAGAGGTCTTTTTTCTTTCATCCTTTCATCTATTTCTGGCTTCAAAATTCAGATTCTAAAATATCAGGCTATTTTTTTTTTTCCTGTGACAAATATGTCAAGCCAGGACATTAGATTCGGACTTAACCAAACATGCTTTTATCAGTGTTACAAACTGGCTCTCTGGTTGTCCCTTTTAAATCTGCGAAATTCTTTCCTACCAACCTTGTATGTGTTTGTACCGTCTAGCAGAGGCACAGGAGGTTGAGCAACTAGCTAAGGGTCATACAGCCCATAACAGGTCAGAATTAGAATCCCTTTCTGGGATCTGTAATCCACACTGGGTCCCAAGGAAATTGCTTTCTACGCAATCTTCCAGAGAAGGAATCTTTTCCCCAGAGAGACCAAGGATTAAAACAGAACATCTTCCGACATTCATTTATTGAGTAGCTGTTATGTGCCCAGTGCTGGGCTGGATGCTGGGGTTAAAGAGAAAAAAAAAAAGTCAAGATCCCCACACTTGGAGACTCGCAGTCTCTCAGAGGCAGCAGACACAGAGTGGACAATTACAGTGCCAAATGATGAGACCCGTAACAGTGAAATTGTGAGAACGCAGGGGCAAGGCACATAACCCTGCCAGGAAGTGGAGAGGATAATGGTGAAGGAAAACTTCCTGGAGGAAGCGGCTCCTGAACTGAGTCTTGAAGAATGAGAGTAAAAGGCAGGAGACAGGAGATCAGCAGGACATGAAGCTGGAAAGATAGGCAGGGGCAGATCATGAAAGGCCTGGAGCACCCGAGTAAGTAGTTTGGACATTTCCTTGAAGACAATGACAGACTGTGCCTCAGTTTCCACATCTACCTCATAGGGTTGTTGTGAGATTAAAGCACTTAGCATAATGGTTGGTGCATATTAAGTGCTCGATAATTATAATTATTATTGAAAGGTTTTAGAGAGACTGATATAATACTAATTACTGTTAATATGACAACTACCATTAATTAAACATTTAGACGTTTAATTAATGAAGTACATCTATATGCTCCATGTACATCACTATTTTACTTCTAAGCATTTGTCACTATCCAGAATTGCATCACATATTTATTGAATTATGAACTTACTGCCTGCCCCTCCCACTAGAACAAAAGCTTCGCAAGGGCAGAGACCTGTTTGTCTCGTTTGCTGCTGTATCCCCAGTACCTACAATAGAGACTGACACATGAAGTAGGAGCTCAATAAACCATTGTTAGATAAATAAATAATGATCCTATTTACAACAATCCAGAGAAATAAATTTACCTTGATTTTGCAAATGAGGAAACTGAAGTGTAGAAAGATTGGTCAGGCTGAGATGTGGACCAAAGATGCAAGATGGGAAGGGCTGAAGGCAAAGGGACCAGTGAAGAGGTTATTGCTGACATGCAGGGAAGAAAACTGGGATGGAGAGAAGTTACCAGATCAGAGAGATATTAAGAAGGTGGGTGAATAGCTGGATGGACGGGTAGGTAGGTAGATGAGTGGATATGTGGGTGAGTGGATGGGTGGGTGAATTGATAGGTAGAGGGATGGGTACATGGATGGGTTGGTTATGGATGGGTGAATAAATAGACCTTCGGAGGCTCCTAATGCCCTTATGTGAGGCATTTTATACATAGAATAAAAATTTTCACTAATAATAAGCAGAATGAATATCAAAATATTATCCAGATGATGAGGGCAGAGTATGAGATTCAGAGAATATAACGATCCTCTCCAATATGCCTTCATATCAATTTTGTCCAAGACTCATGTGCTAAATTATTCTTCTCCTTACTCCTCTAAGACAAATAAGGCATAAATCAGCCCTTAACTGTCATTCTTCCAGCTGATTTTCAAATCCAGAGTGCTGAGGCTTTAAATTATTCTATACCTAACTTGGTTAAGCAGTACTTGGGTCCAGATAGGATGATCTTATTGTCAGGAAAACAGAGCTGGTCTCATAGGCGAAAGCTCCTGCTGATGCTGATGCTATTCCAGGGAGAGAGTTAAAGGCAACACGTAATGGCTTTGAAAGATGATTCCTGTCCTGTCAAGTTCAAACAGATAACCAGTCATAAAAAATCCCAGTTGGGTCAGTCTTCTTTATTAAAGGCAACACGTGGACAGAAGGGAGTCTGATCTGTTCTTTTTCTTTAGCCCCTCCTTCTCACCCTTTCTCTGTGTCCTGAAAATACACACACACACACACACACACACACACACACACACACACACACAGCCATGTTCAGGGCTAGAATACGTGAAACATATTAATATAACTTAAGGAAAAGTCCCACCCCAAAATAGCACCTTCCCAATCTTTCCTTAAATTCCCCCATGAGCAATACATCCTTTTGCGATAAGCATTACCCTCCTATGACCCGATGATCTCTTTTTAAATAATACTCAAAAATTCCACAGGCTGGACTAACAGGAGTCAATATGTCCCTATGGGAACTTCCCCTAGATGGAATTATTCGAATTACCCAGTGTATTAGTTTGCTAGGGTTGCCATAACAAAGTACCACAGGTTGGGAAGCTTAAACAACAGAAATGTATTTTCTCACAGTTCTGGAGGCCAGAAGTCCAAACTCAAGGCCTTCCCTTTGTAACTATCTGTGTCCTAATCTCATAGAGACAGCAGCCATATCAGATTAAGGCCCACTCCAATAACCTCATTCAACCTCAATTACCTCCCTATCTACAAATACAGTCACATTTGAGGTACTGGGGGTTACAACTTCAACATATGAATTTGGGGGGGGGGCGACAAAATTCATCCCAAAACACCAAGGGAAATTAAGAAGTCCAAGAAAGCATCTTGTCCAAAATCCACATCTCAACTGGGAGAGAGGATGGTGTTGTTCAATGGGGTGGGTGTTGTTCCTTGACATCCCAGGGAGGAAATGAAATGTCATAGCATGCCAGGCAGTAATGGGTCACTCTGCAATGGCCCCATGTTGTAGCATGTAACAAAATTTCATTCTTTTTTAAGGCTGAATAATATTTCACTGTATGCACATACCACTTTTGTTTTTCATTCAGCTTGGGTTGGTTCCACATTTTGGCTTTGAAGAATAATGCTACTAAAAACATTGGTGTACAAGTATCTGTTTGAGTCTGTGCTTTCAATACCAGAGGAAATTTTAACAGCTTCATATTGAGCCAAGGTCATCAGCCTCCACTCTGTTTTTCTTTAACTTGATTTTATTTCATGGTTCCCATAGCTCTTCTCTATGCCACTGGATTTTGATTGTATGAGACTATGTTTTTTAATATGTAGTAAGAAACAACTGAAGATGAAGCTCTAGAAACAGGAAGTTTGAAAAGCTATCCAAGCCTGATTTTTCTATATAAAAACATAAGAAAATTCATTTGACATAAAAAGCAAGAAATAAAAAGTACTGTCAATATTAAAAATTATAAGAATTTACAGACAATGAAAGCATATCAGACATACAGTCCCACCAAAACAGAAGAAAATAACACACAATTTAATGTTGCAAATAGGCTAAAAGAAATTCAGAAAGTTATAGCTAAAGAATATTCTTATATAACGCGAGTCCCTAAAAAAATCCAAAGCAATGAAATAGAAAAATATTAAGAACCATAATTCAAGAGAATCAACACAAAATGACCAATGCTGAAACATATCAAAGAGAAATTACTGGACTTAAAAAGAAAAAAAAAAAGTTATACTTTGGGCAACAAGCTAAAAAGATCAAGTCACTTATAAGGTAAATAAAATCACATCGTCATTAGGCTTTTTAACAGAAGTATTTTAAACTAGAAGGAATGAAGAATCATGCTTAGGATCCTCAAGGGAAGAAAACGTGAGCCAACAATGTCTATTCTAAACTAACCTTCAAACAAAATTAAATTTTAAAATCAATTCCTAAAAATTCTAAGTAAAATAAAACAAATTAACCTACATATGTATTCAATTAGTATTATAACCACGCAAAAAAGACTTCTTCTAAGTTAACTTTAAAATATAAAATTTGACTAGATACACCTCAGGGATATACCCCAAGAATTTTTTTTTTAAAAAAAGGACTTAAAAAAGACAATATACCCACAAGAACAGAAAACAAAATGTCCAAATAAACTTGTACATGAATGTCCATAGCACCAATATTCACGACCCAAATATGGAAACAATCGGAGTGTCCACCAATGGATAAATGGACAAACAAAATGCAGTATATCCATAAAATGGATGTTATTCAAGCATAAAAAGGGATGAAGTACTGACACACGCTACAACATAGATGAACTTGAAAACATTGTGCTAAGGGGAAAAGGTTATATATTATATGATTCCATTTACAGGAAATGTCCAGAATAGGCAACTCCACAGAGACAGAAGCTAGGTTAGTGGTGGTGAGGGGCAGAAGGGTGGGGGATAAAAACACGGAGTCACTGCTTAATGGGCACCAGATTTTTTTCTTGGGGAGGTAAAAATGTTTTGTAATTAAATGTGGTGATAGTTGCATAACATTATGAAAATACTTAAATCCACTGAACTATACACTTTAAAAACTATACTTTAGAAAGGTGATTTTTATGTTATGTGAATTTTACTTCAGTAAAGAAAAAACTTTAAATGATTTTTATTAATCATATTGATGGTATAAATGATGATATTGCTATTTTCAGACTGTTGTGTGTGTTGTGAGATATTGTGAAATAAAGCAAAAGAATAATTATATTGATATCTTTCAGAATCAAGATTCTCAGCACTGGGGAAAGGAAATACAGATGTAGAGTGTTGAGATTAAATGAAAACTCTATTTCTTGCAAAACTAAATTTGTCTCTCAATTTTGTTGTAAACCTAAAACTATTTTTAAGTCTTAAAAATAAAACCAATAGCCATGATTTGAATGGGGAGCATCAATATGAATTCATCATGTGTTTTCTGGTTTTTTTTTTTTTAAGTATATGCTTACTAGTTCTGACTACTGAAAATTTCCAGAAACAATCACTCCATGTGCAGTTACCATGTTCCGCACAAGACCAGCACTGGGGAAATATTTGTGGCAATGGGAGTAGGGAGGGGGGAGGGAAAGATATTAACCAGCCCAAGTGTATGCTTGAGGTGGGTGCACATGGAAAAAGGTCTGCAAGAATATGTTACGATTACTAATAGTAATTGCCTTTCGGGAGCCAAAGGCGAAAAGACCAGAAGCTTTCGCTATTTACTTTAATACCCTTTTGTAACTTTAGAATATTTTAAACGTATGTAAGGACTTTATAATAATAATACATTTTTAAATAAAAGCCCTCAAGCAAATTGGCAATATGTATTAAAAATTTTAAAACTGTGCTTGAGACAAACTAATAGAGCTCTGTGCATATGGATGTTTGTCTCAATATTATTTATAATACAGGAAATTTTCAAACTACCAATGTGTCCGATAATAGGGCACTGGTTAAATTAATTATATTGCAAATGTATATTGGAACACTATGGAGTCATTAAAACTCATATTTTCTAAAACCATTTAATGAATAGAAATATGTCTATAATATATTGCTAAAGAATATTGTATATAAGATCTAAAATTCTGTTTAAAATATTTATGTGTGAATTCATGTGCATTATATGCAACCAATATATTCACATGCATAGAAAAAGGTCAGAAAAAAATGATAAAGTGGTTACCTCTTAATTATAAAATTATGGGTCATTTTAACTTTTGTGCTTTCAATCACCTCATAACTATTATGTGCCTACCAAATATTTTCTATGTTTCCTTTTTTATGAACATGTTTTATTTTTGTAATTAGAGAAGAGTAATAAGTGTTCGTTTTTTAAAGGAGTATCAAAGGATCTCTAGAAATGAAATAGAATACCAGCTTTCTCCCACTCCCCTGAACCTGAACTGTTATTTGCACTTAACCTGAGCATTTGCACACGAGATCTGACCACTACAGGAGCCTTAAGGAAACAGGGACCAACTTGGGGAGTTAAGTTTTGCTTCTGCCCAAAACCACCATCACCCCATGTGGCCATCTTCCAAATGTACAAAACCCACTCACTTCTTTCCTTTCCTTCCAAGTTCTCCTTTTTCCTACACAAATCTCTGAATTTTCTATACTAATGCTCAAGATCATGCCCTTAGATAAGTCCAAAATATTGGACATCTGTAGTTTTTGCCACTCTGCATCCATTCACTCTTCTCCTGGCAAAGTATACTGATTTATCTCTGGGAAACACCATCTTTCCATTCTCATCCAATGTGCTATAGGTGTAGCTCCATCCATAGTTCAGAGTCAGAACATATGACCCAGATCCACTCTAACAAGCACATTAAATGTTAACTCTCTCTGGTCAAAATGATTGGTTCAGGGGTAATCATGTGAGCCAATGAGAGCCTGTGAAATGCAATGAGACTTTAGCTAGGAATGCTGGGACAAAGACTTTCTTCTTTTTCCTGTTGTAATGACCTGAAAGAATGCATACCTAAGAACTGCTGGCGGTCATTTTAAGACCATGAATAGAAAACCTGTCTGTGAATGTGATCATCTCTAAGAAAGCATAACACAGAGAGGGAGACCCCATGCACCCTGATGATATCATTTAGGCTCCTGGATCCAACCATGCCTGAACCTGATCACCCCTGGACTTTTGAGTTACTTAGCCAGTAAAGTCCCTTCTTTGCTTAAGGCAGTTTGAGTCGTGTTTTTTTCTCTGACTTCCAACCAAACATTACCAACTGACACATCTGGCTTCTTCTAATTGTGTGAGCAAAGGACATCTTACAGTCATGTACATTGGGAGATGGCTTTTAAAAAGACCTAGAATCAGAAGACCTTGGTTTGAATCCTTCCTCTACTACTTATTAGCTATGTAACCTTGACCTAGTCACTCTTTCTGAACTTCAGTTTCCTCTCTGTAAAAGGATATTAACATGTATTCACAGCCTTCTTGTGAGAATCGAATTGTTAATAATTTGTTTTTTAAAAACAATGCAAAGCCTTTGGCAGGCATTAATGAGAAGAATTCTTCAATTTGTTTTGAAAAAAATCACTTTGGCTGTTGTATACAAAATGGGTTGGAGGAGGACAAGGGCGAGAGCAGAGAGATCTGTTAAGAGTGGGCTTTAGAAGTCCAAGCAGATGATGGTGGATTGAACCAGGACAACATTAACCCAATGTTAACTACTGAATGTCAGCTGCAAAATGTCAATCACTAAATTTACCAAAATTCCCATTCTATCTCTGACTTTTTGCCCTGATTTTCACCTAAATGAATTTCGCATTTAAATTCTGCCTCACCCTATGCAATATCATCCATGAAATCTTGAGGTTGATTTGTACGATAGAAAGGTAATAGATACATCTGAGATATTACATATCATACATATATTACATGCGTCATATATATTTCTAACCACATTAAAATAAGTATATAACTATTACTTTTAAAATGTTTATGTACAAATCACTGAAATGCAACTCAAATACTACCAGGAGACAATAAACCAGGACTGTGGGTGGCACAGGGACAGAAAAAAGTATTTCTTCTCGTTTTTCAGAGGATAAGACCTACTTGGCACCAAGTAAGAGAGTTTAAGGAGACTAGCAGGGAAGTTTTTACCTGTAGATGGACCTCACTTTAAGGGAGAACCCAACTTAAAAAAAAAAATTTCTCAGCCAGCAGAGAAATTAGAGGGTGATTATTTGAATGACATTCCTCCCTTTTACAAAATGGCTCACCACGGAGCCCCTTTAAACTGAGAGCTCCCCTACTGAATAAGTGCCTTGTACAATCATTAACTACTTGACAGAGAACCTGGGGCAGCTTGGAGAGGAAGGAGGAGGTGGAGAGGAATCTTAAAGCCAAGCCCTGGCCCATTTAAGACCAATTTGAAACGAAGATTTCGGAAAGTCTGAAAGTATAATTTACGTGAATGGGCTAAGTAGGCTTCCGTGAATAACTCTTCCACTTAGACAATGCTCCTTGAGAACACCCTACTCTGCAGCCATTAGAAAGTGTGTTTTAGAAGAATATTTGACGACATTGGAAACATCTCAAAAGCAGGTGGCAAATCAGCATGTACAGCAGGATTCCAATTTCAGATTTAAAAAAGAAATTCTATACATGGGTAAAGAAAAAGAGACTGGAAATCTACATTAAAATGTTAACAGTGGTTATATTTAGATGGTAGGTTAGATGAATGATTTTTATTTTCTTCCTTATTCTTGCCTGTGTGTACTGATGTCTATTTTTTAAGCCTCGAAGGACAATTAAACTTATTGACTAAAAACATAAAGTAGGAAATCTCTTACTGGAAGGCCAAATCTCTTATTTCAAATATGATGATATAATGATAGTTAACATTTTGTAACCACTTATTATGTGTCAGGCACTGTGCTCAGCACTTTATATATTTATGTTATTGATATTGACTCCTCACAACCACTCTATGAGATGGGTATTTTTATGCCCCCTAATTTTTCAAATGAAGAAACTAGGGTGCACAGCAATGATACAACCTGTTCAAGATCACTAGCTGGAAGGTAGTAGAGAATCCAGGTCTCCTGATTTCTAATTTAGGGCTCTTTCTTCTCCATAGCATTGAATTTCTACAGATGCCCTAGTTTATGAGCTGAAAATATCCTATAATTACCCCATAAATAAGCCATCGAACTTATGTATTCCTTGCGTTTAACATATCATTTAGCATTTAAAGGACACATTACATTGAGCAAGAACCATCAATCTTTCACATAACGCTCCAGTTAATACTGGGTAATTATAATCCACAGTCACAAAGCTGATCATGCTTGTTGTTTCCATGGTGCCAGATCCCCTTTTAAAGAAGGAAACTCATCAATTATCTCTGACCTGCTCGCTCTGTATATTTACATCCTCCCAAAGTACCAGCACTTATCCCAGTGGTCGGAAAGTTCAATAGTAATTGCAGAGCCCCTAAACCTAAGGAATTGACAGCTGTCTATCTATAATTCCCTTTAACGTGGTATCAGAATATCATTTAGCCCTTCTTTGATGCTAATAGAACTCCTATTTTAAAAACATTCACTCTGTGTGCACCAAGATCTGAGCTAGCTGCTTTGTTTATCGGAGGAATAGTAGATTGCAGTGCTTATCAATGTTATCAAATCCAATACATCTTTGTATCAGTCAGTTTCTGGTGCATAACAAACAATCTCAAAAAATCTCAATGCTTTACAAGAAAAAGACTTATTTTTTAACTCACGAGTCTATAGATGGTTATGGTTCTACTGAGCCCATCAGGGACACCATTAGCTTGGCTCCAGGCTTCAGCCTGAGTTCAGATCTGTTCCAAATGTCTCCCTATTCTCCTCAGACCAACAGCAACCTGAAGTATGCTTTTCTCATAGCAAACGGCATAAGCACAAATGGATTAGTAAGAACATATGCCTTTTGAGGGCCATGTTCAGAACTGTCATGGTTCCATTTCTGTTGACATTTCTTTGGCCAAAGCAATTCTCATAGCCACACCCAAAATCAATGAGGTATAGAAATATTCTCCACCCACCTTAGTGGGAGGTACTGCAAATTCACATGGCAAAAGGTATAATTCCATTAAAAGAGAGAATGAAAAATTGGGAGCAATGATCCATTCTACCCATCTGTTTATTGCAAATATATTGTAATGTGCCCTTTAGTATCCTGAAATGAAATTCAGAAATAATATACCCTACATATGCACATAATTTTCAAAAGGGATTTCATATGTAAATACTAGAAGACATAGTGAGGTACTTGGATGTTGGCGCATAAACAAAGAATCACTGTGTGTACAACAGCTACATACGAAGCTGATGCAGGGATGAGGTGTTGGCCCCTCAAATATCTTGAACAGCATTGCTATTGGTGATATGATTTTTCTGAAATGGTATGCAAGTATGGATAAAAATTTTTTTTTTGATAAAATTTTGAGCAAAATAAACTACAACCATCCCTTGATACACACTTAAATTGCATTCCTAGAAAAATCAGAGTATGCTAAAACCATGCAAACATACTCTATGTTCATACGTAAAACAGGCTCAGATGATAATACATGAGTTTTACGCCTATATGGAGGTCTGGAAGGATGATGAAAAGCCAAGCAAGACATGGGACAAGTCTTCCCCACACACTGTTGAGTATCGATCTCTCCTAGCCCCCAAAGCAAATCATGCCAATGTTATGATTTTGTAATTCCTCATCAGTGTAACTACCAAAATCGTCCCCATAAATTTTCAGGAGTCCTAGGAGGCAGTATTGACTCTGTGAGGACAACTGGTATATTAGAGTGAATCTTTGATGTTCTGACATTGAACCCAAGCTCTGCTTCCTACTTAGCTGTATAACTTTAGACAAGTTATTGAACTGCTCTGAGCCTGCCTTACTCAAAATGTGGCTTTGTGGATTAAAGGAGAGCATGCAAATGGCAAAGCATTTAATGTGATGCATGGACACACCACATGCTCAGTAAAAGTCAGCACCCAACGTTACAGTCTTTAACTTATTCCTGTTTCACAGATGAGGAAATAGGCTTGAATAAGATGTCTTTGGAGGACTTTCCTCCTCCTCTCCCTGCTATCTTCGAGTTTAAAGATAGGCAATACTTGATGTTCTGCTGAGGGTCACCTTCAGAAAAAAGGTGAGACTGGAAAGGTTGTGGGATTGACAGGTAAGTCCATGAGTAAGGGGATCTGGGTTCAAATTCTAGGCTGGGATATGTAGTGGTTCTACTCTGAAGAACCATCAGTGTCACCACTTAGCACACTCAAGAGTAGTGGCAGTGCAAACTCACCCAACAGTGGTACAGAGGAGGATATGGCTTTAAATGGTGATGCCAGGAGAGGTTTTAGAGGCAGTATGGAAGATAGATTGTGGATCCTGACGCCAGAGTTCAAATCCCAGCTCTGTCATCAGTCATGCATCCACAAGACCTTGAGTCAATTACTTAACTCCCCTGTGCCTCAGTTTTCTCATCTGTAAAAGGGGATAATATTAGTATCTACCTCACAGAGTTATTATAAAGACTAAATGAGTTTATATAAAGCATTTAGTACAGCGTTATCATATAATAAGCTCTATATAATTGTGTACTATTGTCATTATTATTGAGACAGAATAGTTGATGTCCATCCAAAGGTTCAGTGCAGTCATACAGAGTCTGACCCATAGTGGATGATAAAAAAGTGATCAAAGGACTTCTGATCAAGATGGCAGAGTAGGTATATGCTGGGCTCACCTCCTCTCACAATCACATCAAAATTACAACTACAGAATCACCATCATTGGGAGTTACCTGAATTCTAGCTGAACAGAAGTCCTACACCTGAGACACACAGAAGAGGCCATCTCAAAACTGGTAGGAGGGGCAGAGACACAAAACAGGATAGCCCCACACCCACATGTGGCAGTTGAGAATCAGGAGGAATATCTAGGCAGCAGAGGTTCCCCCGCAAGAGCGAGGGGTCCTAGTCCCACAGGGGCACCCCAGCCCAGGGTTCCAATGTTGGAAAGAGAAGTCCCCACAACTTCTGGCTGTGAAAATCAGCAGAGATTGTGGCTGAGTGAGACAGAGGGCTGAAGGAGTCACAGACCTTCCTCTTAAGTGGCCCATGCGTACCCTTACTCACTGACAGACTCACTTGCTCTGAGCTCCAGGGCTGGGGCAGCAGATTAAAAGGTGCCAGAGACATACAGGGAGGAACTGGATTGTCTGGTTTCGCAGCGAGGGCTGGAGGGGCAGCTGTCTCCCAGACAGAAGTGCTGGCAGAGGGCATTGTTCCTTTGTTGAGCCTTCCCTCGCCTGACTCTCAGACCCAGGCAGGCACCATATCTGAGTCTCCATCGACATACTGGTGTCCCTGCCCTGGTAATTCCCTGAGACCCTGTCCCACCTAACATGCAAGCCCACCCAAGCTGCTTCCAGAGGATTTCCCATAAAAATGGCCTGTCTTGGTTCATGCTGTGGAATTCTCTAAAACCTCTCAAAGGTTCACAAAACCAAAACAAGGAGCATCTGGCCTCGATGTGCCCCATACCTCTTGCTGAGCAGCTCTAAGCCTGACTTTAGCAGCACCGGCCTCAGTTCACAGCTTGGCCTCTCAAGGCAGTTCCAAGCACAGCGTGGGTGACAGCTATCTGTTGATTGCTTGGTGGCTCATGTTAAGTGGTCCTGGGCAGGACACAGGCTGCAGCTTAACTTGGCCTGTGGCAGGGCTCTCTCAGGAGGTCCCAGCCTGCATGCCTGGTAGCCGCTTCAGTCTGAGCCAGAGCACTACTGGGGGTCACATCTGAGGACAACACACCCAAAGAGCAGACAGGGCAGGCACCAGAGCCATGCTAAAGCAAATTCTGCTCTATAGGTTCAGCCCCTGCACAACAGCTCCTTCAAGGGTCACGGATAGTCATCACAACCAATCAAGCCAAGGGCCAATCCCTCCCATTGACAAGCAAACAGCAACCAAGTCTCAACTACAACAGGAGGGTACACACAACCCACACAAGGGGCATACCTGGAGCACCAGGCTCAGGTGACCAGGGAAGATTGTTCCACTGGGACCCACAGGACACCTACTATATAAGGCCACTCTACTAAGACCAGGAGACAGAGCAGCCCTACCTAATACACAGAAACAAACACTAGTAGGCAGCCAAAATGGAAAGACAAAAAAATACGTCTCAAATAAAGGAACAGAACAAAGCTCCAGAAAAAGAACTAAACCACAAAATGGAGACAAGCAATCTACCAGATGCAGAGTTCAAACACTGGTTATAAGGATGTTCAATGAACTTAGGGGAAGAGTGGATGAACTCAGTGAGAACTTTAACAAAGAGATAGAAAACATAAAATGGAGATAGAAAACATAAACAACAGTCAGAAATGAAGAATATAATAACTGAAATGAAAAATACTTTAGAGGGAATCGATAGTAGATTAGATGAAGCAGAGAATCGAATCGGTGATCTAGAGGAAGGTAGCAGAAAACACCCAATCAGAATAGCAACAAAAGAAAAGAATCCAAAAATATGAGAATAGTTTAAGGGGCCTCTGGGACAAAAAAAAGTGTCCTAACATTCTTATCATAGGGGCACCAGAAGAAGAGAGCAAAGAATTGAAAACTTATTTGAAGAAATAATAACAGAAAACTTCCCTAACCTAGAGAAATAGACATACAAGTCCAAGAAGTGCAGAGGGTCCCAAACAGATGAGCCCAGAGAGGTCTATACCAAGACACATCACAATTAAAATGCCAAAGGTTAAAGACAAAGAGAGAATCTTAAAAACAGCAAGAGAAATGCATTTAGTTATGAAGGAGCTCCCAGAAGACTGTCACCTGATCTCTCAACAGAAACTTGGCAGGCCAGAAGGGACTGGTATGAAATATTCTAAGCAAGGACCTACAACCAGAATTACTCTACCCAGCAAAGCTATCATTTAGAATTGAAGGACAGATAAAGAAAAAGAAAAAGCTAAAGGAGTTCATCATCGTCAAGCCAGTATTACAGGAAATGTTAGAGGGACTTCTTTAAGAAGAAGGAAAAAGAAAAAAAGATGAAAAACATGAATAATAGCAATAACTCCATATCTATCAATAATTACTTTAAACATAAGTATATTATAAGCTCTAATCAAAATATAGGGTGGCTGAATGGATAAGAAAACAAGATCCTTACATATGCTGTCTACAAGAGACTCACTTCAGAAAGACACACAGAGACTGAAAGTGAGTGAAGAGATGGAAAAAGGTATTTCATGAAAATGGAAATGAAACAAAAGATGTATATGAGACAAAATAGACTTTAAATCAAAGGCTATAACAAGAGACAATGAAGGAAGGACCCAGTTATCTCACTTCCGGGTATTCATCTGAAGAAACCCAAAACACTACATTCAAGGGATATGTGAATCCATATATGTTCATTGTAGCCAAGAAATGAAGGTATCCTGGGTGTCCATCAATGGATGGATGGATAAAGAAAAGGTGGGGTGTGTGTGTGTGTGTGTGTGTGTGTGTGTGTGTGTGTAATGGTGTGTGTATGTGTAGGAGCATGAGGAACTAATCTATTCAGTTTCAGTGCC
>NW_006433949.1:4527390-4593183 GCF_000325575.1 Pteropus alecto | reverse complement strand
AAAAAAAAATTTTTTTAAGTGACCAAAGGAATGGATGAATGGATGGACAATGGTTGGAAATAATGCAGAACTTTGGAAACACGTAATTTTCAGCTTCCAATGTGGGCATCTGAAATGATGCAATGGAGCATTTATGCTTATCAACATGCTCTCAACCACTATACTGTATGGTCTTTCAAAAACATAAAACAAAACAAAACTGAGGTGTGTCAAGATGTGCTCACAGCAGTTAACATTCTAAATGGACTAAAACCATCAGCATCAATCTTATACTGACTGGCCCTGACAAGCAAGGATTTTTTTTTTTTTTTTTTACCCATTCTTGTCAACATTTACAGAGCAAAATAAAAGAGGAGGCATTAATGAGAAAAAGAAAGTGACAACAAGAGAAAGGAAAGCCAATAGAAGCAGAATGCCTAGTACAACGCCAGATGCATAGTAGGCCCTCTATCATTTGTCGAATGAGTGGATAACTGAACGAATGTATAAATGAATGGATGGATAGATGAATAGATGAACGGATGAATAGGTGGATGGATAGATGCCTAATCTCCTTTTCTGGCCCCATTTCAAACTTCAGATCAAGACAGAAGATTTCCAGAGATGAAGTGATCATCTCTGTTCATATTTTAGAGTCAATAGCTTCCTTAGGAGGAGTTTTAAAAATATCATGTTTTCTCATGTTAGACAAATCACAAATATCAAATTCTGGTGAAAGCTCTGCCACTTACTAGCTATGTGACCCAGAGTGAGTCAATTTGATTCTCTGAGCCTCATTTTTCTCATAGGTGGTTCCTAAGAAGCCTCACGAAACAGACATCGCATAATATTATGAATGGTTTATGCGCATGAGTGTAGGCCCATGTTTATACAATATAGCCAGTACCCAATTTGTTACTTTTGTTCATTCCAACCTTCTTATCATTATTATTATATAGCATGTTATTGTAGTTGGTGACTATTTCTATATAACACTCAAGAGTTTATAAAACATTGTAATACCAGGGCCACAATTCATTTAATACTTATGTACTCTCTCATAGGTCCTCACAATTCAGTGAGTAGATATTACTAACCTGTATCAGTTATTTATTCCCCCAATAATGCTGTGTAACAAACTACCACAAAAAAACAGGGCATATAGCAATAAACATCTACGTGGGGTTTGGCTGACTTGGACTAGGCTTCTCTGATTTTGCCACCTTGCTCTCATGTCTATGGCTAATAACAGGTTATCTAGGCAGCTCTGTTGATCTTGGTTAGTTTCTCTCACATTTATGGGGTTTGGCTGGCTGTTGGCTGATCTAGGAGGACCTCAGCTGGGATTCCGGGGATGACCTGGTTCCACAACACGGGTCTCTCATCCTCCAGCCTGGGAATTGCCAAAGAAACTAGAGTAAAAGTAGAAATACACAACGCTTCTACAGACCTTGGTGTGCACAGCTCTGAAAGCTAATGTCACGTTGGCCAAAGGAAGCCAAAACAGAGTCAAAGGATGGGTAAAAACACCCCATCTCTTTTATGAGAGGAACTACAAAGGTTGGACATACAGGAGGGGTGTTATGAGTTAAACTGTGTCTCCCCAAAGTCAATATGTTGAAGTCCTAACCCTCAGTTATCTCAGAAGGTGACATTATTTGCAGATAGAGGTAATGAAGTTAAAATGAGGTTATTAGAGTGGACCCTAATCCAGTATGACTAGTGTCCTTATAAGGGGAAGTTTGAACATAGACATGCAAAGGGAAGATGCGTGAAGACACAGGGAAAAGACCGCAATCTGCAAGCCCAGGAGAGAGGAGCATGGAACAGATTCTCCCTTGTAGCCCGCAGGAGGAACCAACTCTACAGACACCTTGATTTTGGACTTCTAGCCTCCAGAACTCTAAGACATTAAATTTTTGTTGTTTAAGCTACCCAGTTTATGATATTGTTAAGGCAGATGTAGCAAAGTAATACAAGGGGGAAAGAATTAAGCATTAATGCAATCCTCAAAACCCTATGTTACAGGACTATGTTATAAATGGAGACTCCAAGAGTTCAGTTAATGTATTGCTCAAGAGGCATCAGGGTTATGAGCGGAGCACAGGTCTTTTTTCTTTTTTTATCAGATTTCCTCTTACCTGCCCCTAAGACATTTCAGCTCACAATCCTTTGTCTTTTCCTAGGTGGCTTCCAAGAAGGAGGCACTAGTACACGCAAGGCACTGTTCATGCCCAGCTAGGCAATTCTGTGTGTGTTGCTTCAAAGCTTCTACTTTACAGTCCTTAATGATCTAGTAATTGTGTTTATGGCTTTCCAATGAAGTGTGCAGAGCTCTGATAGCCATCACTGGTTTCTTGAGGGCCTTTATTTGATCTGAGGCTATGCAAAGATTCTGATAGATTAAAAAAAAGGGGGGGTATGCGAGGCAAAGAGGAGAAAATTCGGGTCAAATACATTCAAAATGGTTTTCAGCTAACCACTCTACACACTTGAGCCACCAACTACATTTGCATTGAACAGACTCAATTATTTGAGATAACTCTGAAGCTTCTGAAATAATTTCTTAGATAGAATAAAATGAATGGAAAAGAATTAGGTCACTGAGTCATGTATTAGTCAGGGTTCTCCAGACAAATACAGTAGGAGAAAGGGAAGGATGTAGGGAGGGAGGGAAGGAGGGATAGAGATTTATTATAGGTACTTGCTCACATGGTTATGGAGGCTAAGAAGTCCCATAGTCTGTCATCTGCCAGTTGGAAACCCAGGAAAGCCAATAGTGTCGTCAAAGGCCCCAGAGCTGGAGAGCTTGAGGGTACAGATTGCAGTCCAGGCCCAAAGGCCTCAGAACTAGGAATGCCAAGGGCAGGAGGAGATCCATGTCCCAGCTCAAATGGTCAGATAGAGTTAATTCAACCTTCCTCTACCTTTTCTGTTCAGACCCTCAACAGATTGGATAATACTACCCACATTGGTGAGAGCCATCTGTGTTACTTAGTTCACCCATTCAAATGCTAATCTCTTTCAGAAACACTCTCAGACATACCCTGAAACAATATCTAACCAGCTATCTGGGAATCCCACAGCCAAATCAAGTCGACACATAAAATTACCCATCACAACCTATTACACAAATATTTCTCAAAGACTTACTATGTTCCAAGCACTGTTATAAGCCCTGGGATACAGACATGAGCGAGGCGCCACCCACAGACACACGAAGCTCACTGTTTCATGTTCCTTCAGTATATTCACTCATCAAATACTAATTTTAAGTATTTACTGAGTGTTCATTGCTGTGTGAGTCACTAAGGATATTGAGATGAACAAGATAGACATGGTCCCTGCCTTTATGAAGTTTACAGTGAGCTGTTAGGACAGGTATTGGATAACTCATGGCACAATTAAACAATGACAATTGTGATAAGTGATGCAAAGGAGAAGCAAAAGTTGTTAAGGACTGTATAACAGAAACACTGGATCTATTTATTTTGGGGGAGCAAATTAGGAAAGACTATCCCTAGGAAATACAGTTTAAGCTGATCTGAAGGATTATTAGGGATTAGCTAGGCAAAGACAGTGGAAACTTCCTTCTGAGAAAGAGAAAAGCCGCTGACCTGACATCCGTGAACTGGCCTGGTACTTACTAACAGCTTGGCCTTGGTACTGCTATAAGCTGACCTGTTGACACTCACAGCTAGGTTTTTTTTAATAAACAATTGCATAGAACATCTGAGACCACAATGTGCAAGACAAAAACAATCACGTCTGAACACAGACAAATCATGAACACTGTTCAAACCACAAAAATGACCAAAATTCCTCTACCCTGTCCAATATGAGGGTCTGCTGCTTCTTTACCAATTACAATCAGAGCCTCACTCTAGTCTTTTCTTCTTCTCATACAAGATGTATTAAGGTACCCAAACATAGAAGTACTCCCACTTCCTGCCAGTATCCAATCTAGAGCAAAACCCTCCCCCAAGTCACAGAACCTAATTCCAAAACCTACACTAAGTCCTTTCTAACACCCTCTTGCTAAGAAGCCCCACAGTTCCCTACTGCACCTCCCCTCTCACTGCAATGAATAATAATCCCAACTTGTTCAACTTCAAGCATGTTCCTGGTGGTCTTTAGCTGAAGGGCATGGACATTTGGTAAATGCTTTTAAAAGATCTGAGGAATCCAAACCATCCTCCAACAGCACTTCTAAATTTAAAGAGGCAAGAAAGATTATTATCTGGATGTTTAATTAATATTTATCATCGCTAATATATTAGTTTTATGGTAAATTTAAGATGGAATTGTGTTTTTATGTGCTGTATATACACTTTCACAGTACATTGAGAATCTCTTATAATTAATGTGTCTAGTAGATCTTTATTTAGATCTGAAGCATAGTTGATTATCTTAAATCATTATGAAGGCTTAAAATTCTCACAGCACTGCTGTTGGCACATCTCTAGTTGTCAATTTTCTTCACCGTCCTAACCTGTGTTCCTAATTGATTTGGGGATATTCACTGTGACCATTGGCACCTTGACCTTGGCCAATGCAGAAGTCATTAACCTCTCCTAAAAACCTAGCTAACTGGCAATTTAGAAGAATTTATCAAAATTTTTAATGTGCTTAACCTTTGGCCCAGCAATTCTACCCTGAGAAGTTTATCCTACAAATTCACTGGTGCAAAAATCCAAAGATATACAAAAATTACTTTGTTGATAGTAACAACAACAACAACAAAAACCTGACAATTCTAGAAACAACCCAAAATTTATCTGGCTAAATGAATCTTAATATATACATATATATTGGACTACTATACAGTCATTAAGAATAATAATGTACATATATATGAATTGGTTTGGGAGAATGCACATCACATATTGTGAAGAAAACTTGCAGGACAACATAATCCAAGATTAATACACACACATTTTCATAAAAACTTATTTTTATACTATAGTAAAAGTGGGTTACTTGTGGTGATTGAGATTAGAGAATTTTACTCCATCTACTATGTTCAAAAATCATGTTGTATTGCTCTTACTTTTACTTTTAAAAAATACATTTTCAATTTGTCCCATTTGCTATATTTCTTGCCCATACTGACCAAAAACCATCGCCATCTGAGGTCTTATCTCCATTTTTTTTTTACCTCCTCTCTATCCCTTGTCCCTAAACCCAGCGATATGCTGCACCAAACCTTAGTACCTCTAAAACAGTTGAAACTTAATTCTGAGTGAAACAGGGAGCCAATGAAGGGTTTTAAGCAGGAAGGTGATATGATCTAATTTATATTTGCTCCATGGGGACATTCAAAACACTTAGCGGGCTGGAAGTCTTGGCACTAACTCATCAGAATAGATTTATAGAGTCCTGGAGGTACCCTGCTCTTCTAGGCATTAGCCCATTGGTTGCTGGAGGTCTGAAGTGTCCCAGGGAAGAGGCTGGCACTGTCTGGGAGACAGGAGGCTCAGGACAGTGGCTTTTTGTCATTGTATAGTATAAATTTGCTACTGCATTAATTATATTCATAAATACCATATGTAATATTACATATGGTATTTACGAATATATATGAGAATTATATAACATATATGAGAATTATATTCATAAATACCATATGTAATATATGTAATATGGTATTTATGAATATATATGTATATAACATATATATGAGAAAGATGAAGAAAATATATACCAGCAAAAGTTGTCTTTTAGGATAATAGGATTAGTGGTCTAGTTCAGAAGTATTTTAATGTTTTAACAACCAGCATGGCCGTCCTGAGGCCTAACAGCTAAATCATGTGCTAATGTCTGCACAGAATAAGCCAGGATAATACTTTGAAAGATTAACTGATGTTCTTTTCTCCTACTACCAGTATGTCTTGTCCTCCCATGACCATTCCCTATTTAAGGGGTCAGACCATGGTCAGACCATGAAAGCAGAAAAAAAGGCTTTTAAGTTTCAAAAGCCTGAACTTTGAAGGGACTTAAGCCAGAGGAAAATAAACATAAAGAGGCAAAGCTGGGGGTTTTTGCTTTCAAGACAAGATGAAAGAGGAGAGGGAAGAGCTTGGGCATTGGGGAGCACCTGCCCGCCATTCACAAGGGGGCGCTGTCAACAGTTGGGAATGTGAGTACCCACGATCTGTGCTGAGTGGTTTACCCAAGAAGTCGACAAGAACCCAAAAGGGAAAAGCGTTACGGTCCAGGCACATGAAACAGTCTTCCCATAGAGGACTGCATGCCTCACCCACCCCACACCGCAAACACTGTTATTATTTAAGCTTCCTGGAACTTAAAAAATTAAGAGTCTGACTCTCGGAACCCAGCTATAAGAGATAATTCTCGGGCCAATCGAGGAATTTTGAATATGGATTAGATTTTAGATGATATTATAAAATTATTATTATTCTTAACTGTGGTAATGGTATTGCAATTACGTAGGAGGAAGTCCTTTTACTGAAGAAAATGCAGTCTGAACCATTAAAAGGTAAGATAGCATAATTTCTGCAACTTATTTTCTAATAAGTCAGAGGGGCAAATATACAGGTACATGAGAGAGAAAAAACAAATCCAGCAAAATGTTAACAGCAGGCAGCATATGGGTGTTCACTGTACTACTGTTTCAACTCTTCTACAGGTTTTAATTTTTTAATAATTTTTTAAAATTTATAATAGAATTCATAAAAGTCACAAGGTAAAATGTTGATCCAATAATGTTAATTAAAAGCGTTTTAAACAGCATAAAGAATAGTTTGCATTAAATATATTCATAAATTTGTAAAAACACATGAAAGAGATGAAGACAGTGCAAGTAATAGTTGTTAAATAAGAATGGTGAGATTCTCTGTGGCATTTTCTTCTATTTTTCATCCTTCTGTGCTTTTATACTATTAAAAATTACTTTTAGATACTACCTTAAAAAAAGATGGGTGGGGAGATCTCTGAACTGACTGCGATTAAAGATCCTACCACCCAACATAATGGAAGTTCAAAATAAAAATTAAATTGTAGAAGAGGGAAAGTTACTCTTATTCCTGGGTTAGTGGACCAAGAGTTTACACCAGTGAGATTTCCTAGTTGTAAGCAGCAGAAACCAACTCTGGCCCCTTTAAGCATTCGGAGGATGGTGGGGAGCTCACAGAAACACCACAAAGGCTGGAGAAGCAGGCCTGGCAAGTGGACAGGCGAAAGGTAGGCTGGCCAGCAGCCACAACCACTGACCAATTGAGGTGACGAGAGCAGTTCAGAGAGGACAGGACTGTAAGAGCCACTGAACCAAGGGTACTACAGTTCAGATCCCAGCCCCTGCTGGCCCTGAGCACTATGCATTGCCACTGGCACCATCACTGGCTTTTAGAAACGCACTGCTGCTCCTACTATCTCCATAATATATCCTCCACTGCCCCTACTTCTGCACACCACCACTTCCATTCCAGTCTCGCACATGTGCGTCTGACTGGCCAAGTCTAGGTCACATGACCACAGCTGAACCAAAGGACAATGGGAAGGCAATTACTTCATCTTTGGAGTCCCTATAGTGAGAGGAGGGCCCTGAATACCCTCAAGACTCATACAATGGGAAATTTCCAAAGACAGGATAGAAAATCTAACACTGAGTACCAAAAAATGGCAAATGTCACTGCACAGTTGTTCCTGCCACAACAATTGGGCCAGGCACTGTATAAGAGAAAACGGGACCAAGATTTGGCCTTTGCCTTCAAGGAGCAACTTTGAGAGTGAATATTATATCTTACTCTTCTTTGTTACCCCATGGTGCTTGGCAGAGAATAAACACTCAATGAATGTTTGCTAAATAAATAAAAATAAGTGAATGATCACCATGGACAAGTGAAATGACTCTTTTGTAGGCAGGGGACTAGACAAAATAACTCTCCAGGACCTTCTAGCAAGAGAATTCTTGGAATTTATGATTTTGCATGAGAATGGCTGAGGCTCACAGTGCTATTCCAGAGACTGTCCATGAATCAGAAGCTAGAATAAAGCTGCACATCAACACATCAGCGCTAACCCTTACCAAAATCCAAACGTCAACTTTTGAAAATGGATCCCCCTAGAAAAGCGATTTAAATCAGGTCTAAATCCAAATAAACAATTGAACAAGAATGAAATTTGTTCTGGGTCCCTGCTTAAAGCTGAATTTTCTTATCTTTTAAGCAAAAAGCCCAATGTCATTAGTTTTTGTCGTACACCGGCCCATGGTCCCACACTGGGCTATGTCACAGCGCACATCAGCAATAATTTTATAAATGTGTTCTCCCCAGCTGCCTACCTCTGAGCTTGAATCGATTTCCAGTCACAGCTTGCACATTTCACGCCAAAAGGCTGCAGAGGGGGGACCAGGGGTTACTGTGAAATCACTTGTTCTGCAGATCTTTAAACATAGGGGTAAGAATCATCTCTCCTTTCAATGCTTTTGGTCTCAGTTTAGCTAGAAGTAAAGTTACCAGATTCTGTACAGCCTCTGGACTTTTCATTAATTCATTCATTCAATGAACTTACACTGACTGTTTGCTATGGGCCAAGAACAGTGCTAGATGTTGGGGATATAGCAGTGACCAGAAAAGATATGGTCCTTGAATTCATGGCACTTAAATTCTGAGACCTATAAATAAATATGCAATTACAAAGTAAAATAGGCATTAGAAAGGGGAAAACCAGAATGCTATATGTAAGAATAATAGTATATCTCATTTGGATGGGATGGAGTAGAGTAAGAGAACGCTTTCCTGAGGAAGTGACATTTAGGCTGCAACCTAAACATTAAAAAAATAGTTATAGGCTGAATTGTGTATGTTCCCCTAAAATTCATATGTTGAAGCTCTAATCCCCAGGACCTCAAAGTGTGACCCTATTTAGAGACAGGGTCTTTAAAGAAGGAATTAGGTTAAAATGAGGTCATGTGGGTGGACCATAATGCAATATGACTAGTGCCCTTCTAAGAGGAAATTTAGACAAAGACAACACAGGAAAGACCATGTGAAGACATGTGAGGGAGAGAGGATGGCCATTTATAAGCCCTGGAGGCCTCAGAAGAAACCCATCTGCTACCACTCAGACTTCTAGCCTCTAGAACTGTAAAAAATGAATTTCTGTTGTTTAAGCCACTTGGTCTGTGGTATTTTGTGATAGCAGCCCTAATAAATTAATACAAGAGTTCGCCAGGTAAAGGATTGAGGTAGGGAAGAGAGAGGTCCAGACATAGAGAAGAACAAGAAAGGGTGAGAAAAGAGCTTTATCTCATCAGAGTTGAAAACCCAATAAACTTTCGTGTTTGGAGCTAAGTAAAGAAGAGGAAGAATGGGACCACTGGGGAGAGGGGCAAAAGCCAGAACATATAGGACCTGACAAGACATGTTAAAGATCTTGACATTTTCTCCTGAATTATAAAAGTCATTGAATAATTTTGAAGGGGGAAGACCAGGAGGGGCAGCAATAGAGGTAGAAAATGAGAAACAGACGCACACTAAGGAGGTAGAACTGACAGTCTGAAGGAAAAGGAGATGTGGCAAGAATTATACATTGGCTTCTGGCTTGAGTATCTAGGAGGATGTAATAAAACACATTTTCCTATATGTAGAGGAATTTGGGAAGCCATCTTCTGGCTGAGGCATCAGACGAGAGATTTAACCTCTTCAGGCAAAGGTCAAGGTGCTCAGCCTTCTTATCTGCCCCTTCTATCACTCACCCCCAAGCATTCCATGTCCAGACATACCAAATTTCTCAGAGCCCATCCTTGCTCCCCACTCCCATTGAACATGCATATTCTGCCTCCCTAGAAACCCCTGCCTGTCATTTCATACCCTCTGCAGATGTCACCTCTTCCAAACCTTCCCTGACTTTCCTGTTTCCACCCTGACCCCACTTCTCCCTCTAGAAGCTGTGCTTCACTGCTCCCCAGTCTCTACCAAGCTTGAAGACAGAGCCTGTCTACCTTCCCAGCTTCCACATCTCCTCCTCCCTGACTCCACTGCTGCCTGGCTTTGGCCCCTTCACCCCACTAGAGCTGGTGCAACCGAAGTACTAATCACATATATCATGTTATTCTCTCATATAGCACCCTGTTCTTTTTTTTTTTTCCCCAATCCCTATCCCAATTTGTAATTATATATTCGTTTATGGGTTTCCTTCTGAAATTTAACTGCCATGAATTCTAGGCTAAATCCATGTTGCTAAATCCAATGGGCACTTTTGACTTTTATCTTTCTTGACCTCTCCACAGAATTTGATAATACATATACAGCACTCCTTTCTCTATCTTGTTTTTTTAAGATTTTACTTGGAAATTTTTCTATAGAAAACTAGTTATAAGAATAATACAGTCTATGGCCAAGCCACCCTGAACAAGCCCGATCCCATCTGATCTTGGAAGCTAAGCAGAGTCGGGCCTGGTTAGTACTTGGATGGGAGACCACTTGGGAAGATCAGGTGCTGTAGGCATAAAATATAAAAAAAATAAGGGATTGTAAGCTGACAAGGTCTTTGCAATCTATGAGGTCAACCAAGGGTTGCCTCACCTAAAAAATAATTAATTAATAATAATAATAATAATAATAATAATAATACAGTGAATACTTCACCCAGATTCACCAATTAACTTTTTTTTTTGCCTTCTGTGTTCATCCTTTTTTTTACCCCTGGACCATGAGAGGGTAAGTTGCAGAAAGCACAATCCTTTATTCCTAAATACTTTAGCATGTTTTCTATGAACAAAAATCTTTCTATTACATCATCACAGCACAATTATTAAATTCCAGGAAAATCACATTGATGCAATACTACTGTCTTAGTCTGCTTGGGTTGCTGTCACAGAATACCACAGACTGGATGACTGGTGAACACAAATTTACTCCTCACAGTTCTGGAGGCTGAGAAGTCAAAGATCAAGACACAGGCAGATTTAGTGTCTGGTGACCGTCTTCTTGCCTTGTCCCCACATGACAGAAGAGGGAAGGGAACTCCCTGGGGTCTCCTTCATAAGGGCACTAATCCCATTTGTGAGGGCTCCACCTTCATTACTCACCCACCTCCCACAGGCCCCACCTCCACAGTCCATCACATCGGGTATTCGGATTTAACATGTGAATTTTGAGGGGATACAAATATCCAGTCTATAGCAACTCTTACCTAATAGATAGCCACCTAAAAATTTTATAAATTATTGCTATAATGTCTTTTATAGCAATTTTTCCTGATCTAAGGTCAAATCTAGAACCACACATTGCATTTATCTGTCATGTCTCTTTAGACTCCTTTTAGCTGACAAAGTTCCTCAGTCTTTCTTCATCTTCCAAGATGTAAATATTTTTTAAAAGTACAGCCAAGTTGTTTTGTAGAATGTTTTGTGTCTGATGTCTTCTCATGATTAGAGTCTAGATATGTATATTTTGGTAGGAATATTACAGCAGAGATAATGTGTCACGTGATACTGGCTTATCCCACCATCAGTGATGAGCCGCTCCTTCCCTGAAGCTCTCTCTTCCCTGGGCTCCTACGGCTTTCCTCCTTCCCCTGCAGGTGCTTCTTTGTCTTTTTCAAGGACTCCTCTTCCTCTGCCAATTCTAGGATGTTCACGCTTTAAACCCTCCTAGGCAGCTTCATGCTAGTCTGTATCCTGAATCTAATCTTCTGTAACTTGTCACCACCTTTGCACTGAAAGCTCTCACACTCTCAGCTCTCCTCACCTTGGATCTCTCCTAAACTCCAGACCCACACCTGCCAACTACACAGCTACATCAGGATGTCACCACAAAGCCCAAGACCGAATACATTGTCTTCCTCTGCCCCACGCCTATTTTTCTTCCTCCTGTGATGAATGGCAACACCCAGAGGCCAAGCCACTCATTCACTGAGGCACTCAGAACTTTTCAAATTTAACTATTCAGTCTTCCTTCCTGGATTCTCAATTTCCTTAAATCAAAATTATATCTGTCTTGTTTACAACTGTGTCCCTAAAAATGTCTGACACTTGAAAATGGTAGCTATTTCTAATCAGACTCTCAATTTCTTCACTTCTAAGGTAGAAATAATAATGGATAGCTCACAGGCCTTGGGTGAAAAGCAAATGAGATTATCTATGAGCAAGTCTTTTATAAACTTAACACTGTTTCCCCTGGCCACTCAAAAAGTCCACCGTTCAGCAGCAGCAGTATCACCTAGGAGCTGGTTATAAATGTGGGTCTCGGGCTCCACCCTAGGCTCTACCTACCTCCTGAGTCAGAATCTGCATTTTAATGAGATTCTGATTTCCAGGGAATACACAATAAAGTTTGAGAAGGACTGCTCAATCCCACGTGAATTAGACCGATACATCCACTGAACATAGCACACCATTTGTTAACATTCAGGTCATGGTCTTTCTCACACAGGAAGTCTTTCCTGATCAAATGAGGAAAGGCGAGGTTCATGTGAAAGATATAGCATCATGGAAACACTTTCCTCGTCTCTAACATGGGTTTGAGAGTACCAATCTCTCCAACCGCTATGATATCTGATGGAGATAATGCACATTAAGTATCAAATACAGAGCATGGCATGGTGGGTACTCAGCAAATTGTACTTGTTTGTTTTTTAAGAAACTCACAGGCAGATGGCTTCCCATTTGCCATGAAGGAATCTCTGAGCTTGTCTATGGGTTATACCTAGGTTATAAGAGAAGAAGAGGAATCTCTCCTTGTTCTATGCCTGGTACGAGTTACCATTTCACAGAGAACTGGATGGCTGTCTTTTTTTTTTTTTAACTCTACCATCTATTGATTCCTACTATGTGCCAGGCACAAGTTAAATCAAGTGAAAGTGTCTGGTCTTTATAGTCCCCATGTTGGTTCCAGGCCCACTGCACATAAGGTGGGCAGGGGCTGGAACAGCAGAACAGAAGGAGGGGAAGGAAGTGGAAAAAGAAGGAGACAGTCGAAGGAGCAGACTGGCATGCTCAGACCCATTTTGCCAAAGTTTATTTCAATCTGGGTTTTTTCGAGCTTCAAACTTAACAAAGTCAAAATAATAACAATTCCCACGGCTGCTCTCTGTGCCCAGCCCCTTACCTAAATAAAGATTCTTCTTAAATAACAAGGACCTCTCATACCTAAGATAACTGGATTTTCAAAGAAAAAGATGTGCCAGGTAATAGGCATCATGAAATTACAGAATGACATTCTCTAAAACCCCTTTGAGATTCTGATGAATACTATATCATATTCCCTCCAAAAAAATAATCATGCTACAGACACAAGTTTTCCATACAATTTTGGGGAGGGAGGAGTTGCAATCCTTTAAAGGAGATTCAAGAACCTTCCACTTAAAATCTCTAGATTTAAAATCCACTTGCTTCTCTTCGCACAGATCCCTGTGTACCAACACACATGTGCATGCACACAACTATGTGTGCATGTGCACACAACTATGTGTGCATGTGCACATGTGCACACACATACACACACACACACACACAGAGCATCATCAATCACTTCATTTACCTCTCTAGATACAGAAGCAGAATAGATTAACATTTTCCTGGCAGCAAAGTGGAGACATGTTTTGTCTAGAGATTACGCTGATTAAGTCATCAAGTGCCATAATCCACCTCCCAACAAGGCAGAAAGATAGACAAGAAAATTTGAATATAGCTATCTAAGCCCAGCAGAAAACTATAAAATCACATCTCAGGAGCACCCTGGCCCACGTGCTTAAGCCTTCCTCCTGGGAAAAATGCTCCTCTGATCTAATTGACATTGTTGAGAGAAAAACACATCTTCTGTAGAATGTGATATTTGGTTGTTTTTTGTTTTTTTTTTTAAACTGTGTCATCAGAAAAACCAGAGTTGCTCGGGAGTCATGAAAAACTTCATTTCTCCTTTATTACTATTTAAGTAAATCCTCAAAATGTTTTTTTAATCCAAAATTAAGCATTTTGGCTCCAAACCTCAGCAAAATAGAATCCAAGGGTTAAAAGCATGGGACCCATATGGAATCTGGCTCCCTGGGTTTGGTTGGATACTGGTTCTACCTCCTTCTCTGAGCCTTAGTTTATTTACATATATAATGGAGCAATACGAGCACCTACTTTGTAGGGAGGCAGTGAGATTCAAATGAGATGATTTCCATACTTTAGCACAGCATGTGGTACATGACAAGAATTTGATGGAATCTATAACCCTAACATGGATGTCTGAGAACACTGCAGACTCTTAATGAATCGTAATGACCAGAAAGCAGAGTCCCCGAATACCACCTACTCCTTCCCCTCAGATGTCCTATCAAATGCCACAGCATCTTGGTTAATGCATTGTACCAAACCGGACTTGGCAAAAGTTTATGACTTTAACTCATTTAGGGAAGGTTTATCTATTTTTTCAATGTGGTAAAACAAACATTTTGCTATTTTAACCAGATTTAAGCATACAATTTGATGGCATTAATTACACTCACAATGTTGTGCAGCCCTCTCCACTATCTAGTTCCAAAATTTTTCATCACCCCAAATTGAAACTGTACACATTCAACAGTAACTCCCCATCTCCCTGCTCCCAGCCCCAGTAACGTCTACTTGTCCGTATGAATTTTTCTATTCTAGATGTTTCATGTAATTAGAATCATATAATGTGTTGTTTTGTGTCTAGTTTATTTCACTTAGCATAATGTTTTCAGGGTTCATCCACATTGTAGCATGTATTGGAACCTGATTCTTTTTTATGGCTGAATAATATTCCATTGCCTGTAGAGACATTTTATGTTTCCATTCATCTGTCAATGGACACACAGGTTACTTCCACCTTTTGGTTATTGCGAATAATGCTGCTATGAACATTAATATACAAATATCTGTTTGAGTCTCTGCTTTCACTTCTTTGGAATATATACTTAGGAATAGAATTGCTATATCATGTGGTAATTTTATGCTTAACTTTTTAAAGAAATATCAAACTGCTTTCCACAGAGGCTGTACCATTTTACATTCCCAGTAGCAATGTGCAAGAGTTCCAATTTCTCCACATCCTTTCCATTTCATGTTTTCTGTAACTCATATGTTTTTAATGATATCTCAACACTCCCAACAATACAGCAAACTTATTGTTCTAAAATAGTTGAGAAGTGAGTAATTCTGATTTAGTGGTTCTCAACTAGAGATAATTTGATCAACTAAGGACCATTTAACAATGTCTGGAAACATTTTTAGTTGTCATGACTGGGGACAGGGTGCTACTGGCATCTAGTGGGTAGAGGTCAGGGATGCTATTTAACATCCTACATGCAGAGGACAGTCTTCACACAAAGAATTATGTCCCAAAATATCAATAATGCCAAGGCTGAGAAACCTTGTTCTGGTTAAGAAGTTAGCCCATAGGCCACTCTTCACACTAAGCTTTGTAGAGTCACAGGATTAGAAACTTGGGGCATGTCATAAAGGAAAATATCGGGGTCCAAGTGGGCAAGGTTTCAGTACCTCATCCCTACTTCTACTAAGGCGAATCCTCAATTAATTATTTTACAAATTAGTCTTCCCTGTAATATTTCAAAGTTCTCACTTCTGAGCTTAAAAATATTTTTTTAATATTTTAAATATTTTTAAAATAGTTATTTTAATTAAGATGCTTTTGGCTACAAGTAACAGAATACCAACCAAAAAGTGGCTTAAAAAATAATGACATCTCAAATTTTTCAAAGTCTGGAATTGATGAGGTTTAGAATTCAATGAGACCATCAAGGGCACAGGCTTTTTCTATCTCTCTGCTTGACCACCCCTGGCATGCTTGTTCCTAACCTCAGGCTTGTGTTCTCATGGTCTCAAGCTGATTGCTGCAGATCCAGTCATCACATCCTCTCAAAGCCATGAACCAAGGCAGGAAATGGCCGTTTACCTCTTTGCTCCCAGAAGAAAACTTATTCTAGAATCCAAGAAGCAAACTTCCTTTTGAATCTCTTTCACTGGGGTTGCACCACCTGCTCTGCTTAAAGCAATCACTAGCAAAAAATTAAATCTCTATGTTAAGTTCAGGCTGATCAAAGTTTCCCTTAAGGCTGGAGAGGGACCACTTTCCACAAGCTCATAGGAGGGCAAACATCCAAACAATAGGAGATGTTGAAGGTGCTAAGCAATGTGTAAATTGTTTCATTGGTGCTTCAAAACTAATTCACCTGTCATTTGGTTTCAGACATAAATAAAAATCTAACTGGTTTTTTAAAAAGAAAGAATTATCAGTTCACATAATTAAAAAATCTGGTTGGGGGGATGCAATACGCAGATATTAGTGGTCAAATGCCATCACCAAAACCTGGCCTTGCTCTCCAGCTCCCAGTTCTACGTTCCTCGGTATTGGCTTCATTCTCGGGCTGGCTCTCTCCTCTTGGTGAGAGCATGGCCAAAAGAAAGTCCCAAAGCTGAGTTCTCATGATTGGTGTGGCTTGGATCACATGTTGATTGCTGAACAAATCACTGTGGCTAGGAGAATGGAATGTTCTGATTAACCATACATGAATCGTATGCCCCCCAGCCCCCGCCACACACACACACTGTGGAAGGGTAATGGATGCTGGCTTTGCAAAATCAACAAATGTGCACTACATAGATACATTAAAAAAAAAAAAAAAGTATGCATTTTTGGTCCCTAGGTAATCTGGAAATTATAAAAATGCATCAGATCATTCCACAAATATTTGTTGAATGCAAACATGCCAGACACAATGCATTGGGGAGGTAAATAAGACAGTCTCTTCTACAAAGTTAATCCTCTGCCACTAACCCACTGTGTAACCCTGAATGAGCTCTTCAGCCTCTCAGATTCTCCCACTCATCATTTGTAATGGGAAATGGCTGGAGTGTTGATTTCTGAGCTGCTTTCCAATTCTGTATTCAGTTCATTCCATGACTTCCTTCCTGCAAACTGCTTTGAATATTTTTTCCTAGATGCTACCAATCAGACAGATTTGATTCTACTTGCATGGCTTGCTGCCCATCACAGAGGAACAAATGAAAAAGGAATGAAATTAACTCCAGCTGAGCAACTGAACTTAGGCATCCAGAGTTCACTGACTCTTGTAGCCAGACACCTTGTGGTGACTGAGGCGAGGAAGACCAGTGAGGAAAGAGGGGTCTGGGTAAGGGGAATCAGGGAAGCCTACCACTGGGGAGGAAGCTCTGGGCCACAGACATTGCTCTTTCCCAGCTACCAAATCCAGCCTGGGAGAGCCACTTCCAAACCACGTCTGCAAGGGTGCTTGGCAAAAACTCATTGGTACCCTCTGCAGACTACAAGCTAAAATTAGCAGTGGGTGTGAAGCTGACTCCTTCAGACTGATTACAGGGCCCTGGAGGTGCTGGCTTCTGCTGATTACTCATAATGCTGACTTCAAAGGAAATGGTGTCAGGCGCTCAAAATGTTTAGTGACCCTTAAGGAACAGAATATTGTAGCTAAGCCCAAGTGAATATGTCTGCTCTAACAATCCTTTATTCTTTCCCCAAAGTGATGAGCATAGTAAATCAAGAAGTAAGAGGCTGACGGTCCTCGTATGAGGAGTTGTACAGATGTAGAGATGCCCTACAGTGTACAAGAGCCTAGGTAAGTGGTGCCCTCTAGAGTTATGCAGTGCCTGACCTGTACAACCACAACCACACACAGCAGTCCTTAATGCTCGGACCAAAACTAAGGTGAAAAGGCTGTCATGGCAGGAATCCAGAGATTTTCAAACAACTAACACATAATTTTTATATCGATTATATACTGAAGTGATATTTTGGATATGCTGAGTTAAATGAAATGCCTTATTAACTGCATCTGTTTCTCTTTATCTTTTTTAATGTGGCTACTAAAAAGTTTTAAATTACATTTCTATTGGACAATACTATCTTAAAAGGTCCCCAGCAGGACCGTGCCTAGCTGCCCACAGCGGTGACCAACACTCTGTCACACCTTTTTCTTTCTTCCTTTGCCTGTTCCACTTTCCTACACCCTGAGTTACATGGGATCACTTCCCAAATAAACTAACTGGACCCAAATCTTGTCTCAAAGCATGCTTTTGGTGTAAACTAAAAAACAGACTTACTATGTAGAGGGAATCATGCTAATAACTACCTTTCCTTATTGCTTATATGCTCAATTTGCATATGATCCGGTGGAGAGAGAAAGAAACCAACATAGAAAAGTTTAAATACCAGATTTAAGCAACAGAACGAGAGGTACAGGATTACTTACCTGCCGAGTGAGTAGTACAGAGAATTAGTGCTAAGAACATGAAGAAGAAATGATATTAATATGGAGTAGTATGGTTGGAGAAGATTTCTGCTCAGCCTCATGAGATCTAACCGCTGTCCAGTTTGCTGACAAAGAAAGGGCTGCGAAATGTGAAGTTGGAGCAAAGACCTAGATTCGAGGAATGACGTTGGTGCTGATGACATGTGCTGTGTATTTTGTGGGGCGTACACTTTGAATTGCAGTGTATGTGTGTTGGGAGTGAGGGAGGATGCTAGATCTGATTCTCTTATTTCACTCATTTCCCCTTGTGAACAAAGCTGGCAGGGGGAGGTAATGCAGCCTATTTCAGAAAACCCAAACAAAACACACTTTCTAGAAAGGGATCAAACGCTCTACCCTTTTCCCATTAGCATCATGGTTTTTGTGACTTGAGATGGGCAATTGTAAATATCACCATAGGAAGGGCAAGCATTCATTCCATGAGCATTACTGACCACTCACTAGGTACCAGGCATTATTGAAATAGCAGTACAGAAAGCAAAGAGCAAATGTTTTGTAGCTTTCAAAAAGAAGAAATAACCCACTGCCACCATTCAGTCCTTTAAAATAAGCAGTAAATAAAAAAGTACATAAAGGAAATAATTAAAATATCCCAAAGAATAGACATTTTCGGTAGAGTTACCCATTCTCTTATTTACTGTCCCCTCATAGGAGTGACAACCACTTAAAAAATAAGAGTCCAGAGTGAGTTTGAATTTAAGAGTGCACTAATGCAGTATATTCCCTCAAGAAAAACGAACCCACGCCAAAGAATGAGGGTGCTGTCCAAGGTACCACTTGGCTTCTCAGTGAGCCTAACATGGGCTTTGAACATAATTATGATTCCCCATAACTTCATAGAAGTAACACTTTGCCCTCACAGTCTATAATTATATATGTGTGTATCAAAAAGTTTTTCTTTCATTTATTCTTATTTTAAAGATAAGCTATTTAAAAAACATAGAATCAAAGAGCTAAGGTTTTCTATCAATTCAGTTCAAAATGTTGCAAAACACATTTTACCTCGTAGATGATGTTCTTTCTTATACCCAGTTGAAATCTCTCCTGCTTAAATGTGGAAGTTGCAAATCAGAGGGCAAAGTAAATGACTAAAATGGGGTATTTTAAATAGCCACTGACATGGCTGCAGTGCTGGGGGAAAATGGGTATGATGAGGACTAATTACCAGGGGAGCATGTGCTCTGTCCAAAGGGAGAAGCTTGTAGTCAGCTCCAGCATTGTGACTATGTAGGACAACAAAGTCAGTCTTGCAAAGTTATCAGATAATGCAGGAGAAGCTCAAAAATCTCTCAATTAAAAAAATTTTAACTCAATTTCTTACAATTCACTGTTTACGCCAAAGAGAACATCTGTATATTAAATCCTACCCACAGACTTCCACTTTGCAGTCTCTCTTCTGTCTGAAATCTCATAAACTTAGAAAATTAAAAAACATAAAAACAGGTATTTTCTCCCCCATTTCACGGCCGGGGAAATTGAGATACAAAACATCATAGATTTTAATTTTGGGTGGAGAATTCAGAATGCAACCCCAAACATCTGTTATTAAGTACTTTAGCTTAAGAGCAAACATTAGATAATTTGATAGTTTGTGAGTACTTGGAAAAGGAATTCACTATGGCCATGCCACTCGGAACGCGCCCGATCTCGTCTGATCTCGGAAGCTAAGCAGGGTCAGGCCTGGTTAGTACTTAGATGGGAGACTATCTAGGAAGACCAAGTGCTGTAGGAAGGAAAAAAAAAAGAAAAAAAGGAATTCACTATAGAAAAAAATATATATCATGGATTGAGCACAGTACCCAGTATACAGTGGGTGCTCTATAATCTGTATTGTAGGAACTGCTAAAAAATGTCAGCTCAGCCACATATTATGGTTGTGTATCATAGAAATGCAGCATAAAATTTTCTGAATCATACAAACTTAGAATTGTGCCAATCAACAGCTTACTATCTGTGTGACATTCCTCTCAGTACTTTCATCTGTAAAATGGGAACAATATCTAACCTGAATGTTTGTTAAGAGGATCTGAGGTAATATACTACACCACACATATACACATTAAAAAAATACATATACATACACATTATATATAACGTATAATATATATAATGCCCATAATTTAATTATGTGACAGATTACTAAACTGGTAAGGAAATTTTAGTAGAAACAGATACCAAGGTTCAATGGAAAGGTCGCAAGTTTTAGAATCAGTGTAAATTGAGTTGGAATCTAGATCTGCCACTGACCAGCTTGGTTACCCTGAATAAGTTACTTAAACTTTTTGTTTAATAATACCTACTCCTTCATAGAGCTATTGTAAAAATTAAAAATAATAGAGCACCTACCCTATGTCAGGCACTAAGCCAAGCCATCTGTTCACTTTTTTCACTTAATTTATGTAGAGTGCTTCACACTGCCCGGACTATAGTAAGAGCTCAGGAAATAGGAGGGAGTGTTATTACCAGCATATCTGAATGGCAATGGGGCATTTAACATTGCTCAGGAGAGACTGAGTATAATGGAGAAATGTGGGCTGGATGAAAGCATAATTAAGTGGATTAGTAAAAGAACTGAATATACCATGGAGAAAATGCTGGATAATAGTTGAGAGCCAAAAGAAGCCTGAATGATCATTTAGAACTGGGTCAGGAAACTTTCTGTAAAAGGCAAACAGTAAATATTTTTGGCTTTTGGGACCAGATAGTATCTATCGTAACTACTCAACTTTGCCCTTTTAGTGTGAGAGCAGTCATGGACAATACTTAAACTTATGGGTGTGGCTGTGTTCCAATAAAACTTTATTTACAAAAAGCAGTTGGCAGGTTGGATTAGGCCTGTGAGTCATGGTTTGCTGAGCCTTGGTTTAGAATAAAAAGATGATGAGATACAATAAATTGAATTATGCAGTTCAAGAAAGTGACTGTACAAGCACTTAAACCCTTGGAATTTAAAACAAAACGCCGGACAATCATGGGAACTGAGATAAAAACAAAATCGCCAAAGTGATTTTAGGCCACAAAAACCAAAAACCTACCTAATCTGTTCTGGATGGACCATGTTTTAGCTCAGTTCTGGGTAAAGTTCTATGACTGCAACATGTTCAACTGGGATTGGTGATAAAAGACCCAACCAGAAAAGGCTTATATGTTCCATCTGCTGTGTCCATCATCCCACCCCATCCCCAACCAATTGCTAGAGGCTTCACATCTGGGCCTAGAGAATATGAGGGCCATGATTGATTAGTAATGTCTACCATGGGTACAAGCAGGGAGAGTAGTGATGAGTGTGCCACATAATCACCATTTCTAAAACCCCATCTCATGAGGATGGATAGGTAGTAAGTAAATGGAACTTGTTACTCCAAAAAAGTTGTATAACTCAAAATATAATGATCTTCAAGATGGCAAGATATATTTCTCAAATATTAATCTGATCTTGCTAATAATGGACATGACATATCCAAAATAGTTTTTATTACAATGGGCTGCAGGGGGCTGGGCTAGATCACCTCTGAATATTCTTCTCAGCCCTGCATGAGACACTGGTTTTTCAAGATGCCTCATTGTACTATCACAGCTGTGTTCCAGGTGGCTTAGTCTTCCCAACGGCTTTGCTTTGAAGACATCATGAATATTTAAACACACTTTGGGCTAAACATTTTTCATGCTTCTCAGTTCACTCATGGTGGGTTTTGTTTGGCAAGAAGGCTCATCTTCAAGATGTAAGGGTGTGCACATATATGCATATGAACCCCCAGGCATTGTGTTATATACACACATTTGGACCCTCAAGGTGCATGTATGTAAATTCCTCCTCCTAAATCTTGACAGTCAGGTTTGAAGTCAAAGTCTGCAGTTAAAGGCTGTTGGCATGTCTTTTGGCACAAACTAGCAGTTTTGCAAAGGAGAATGTAGTGATTATTTGGAAATGATCTACTAATGTTCCCACTGAAGTTATTCATAGACTGTGACCTCAGAACCACAGTGACTGTGAGATAGCCAATGTCCCCTTCACTGTCTCGCAAGAGGTTGAATGGAGTCACAGAAAGTCCTAGAGCGAGGTGGGGGCAGGCAAAGCATAAAGCGTTGAGGTAAAGAGTATAGATAAAATAGACATATGTTTTTCTCTTTTCTATGAAATCTCACTAAAACAACTATAAAAGTGTTTGTTTTGTGTTGGTTTAGGACTTAAACCCACCAAAATGGAGAGAAAAGGTGAGGAGGAACCAAATTGTAGAAGCTGAATGTAGATGAAAAAAATATACAAAATCTTAAGCCAAGCTGAGAATCATGAATTAGCAGCATATAATCAGAAAAAAAAAAGGTACCTCTAGAAATGAAGGTGAATGCAGTGAAACTGGTTGAAATTCAGTTTAAGAGGCTGTCAGTCCCCCAAATCTGCTTCTGGGCAGCAAGACTGCCCAGAGCCCAACCTGGCAAAAGACTGGAGAGTTCTTTTCCAGAGAAGGTAAAACAAAGGGTCTGTGGATTAAAGAACTCCAGAACCAGGTACCACTTCTTTAAAAAAGAAGAGGGAATGAAAAATTAAAACACACACAAAAAAAAAGCTCTCAGAAAAAAAATTTTTAATGAAAGAGCAAAAGTTAAACTCAATAGAAAGTTTAGAAAATAAGAAAATCTCCCAGAACAGAAAGTAAACAGACAGGTTATAGGACATAAAAGAAAAATTAAAGACCATTAGAGGAAGTCTTCTATCCAAGTAACAGAGATCTCTGACTGAAAGAACAGAGAAAATGGAGTGGAGGAAATCATCCATTATATTAGTTACCTTGCTGTATCACAAATTGTCCTAATTATTCAGCAGCTTATAATAACACACATTTATTCTCTTACCCAGTTTCTGAGGGTCAGCGATCTGGGAGCAGCTTAGTAGGGTAGTTCTGGCTCAGGATCTCCCACAAGGTTGCAGTCAAGCTGTCAGCAGGGCTGCAGTCTCATCTGGAGGCTAAACTGGGGCTGGAGGATTTGCTTCGTGTTTATTGGCAGAAATCTCAGGGCCTTGCTGGCTACTGGCAGGAGGTCTCAGTTCCTTGAAACATGGGTCTCCCCATAGGGCTCCTTCACATAATAGCTGGCTTCCCCCAAAGCAAGTGATCAGAGAAAGAGAGAGACCAAGACAGAAACAACAATGTCTTTAATACTCCAATCTCAGAAGCAAATTTACTATTAATTTTACTGTATGCTATTGGTCAGAGATCAGCCCTGGTCTGACAGTGGGAGCAGACTGCATACGGGTATGACTATCAGGAGGCAAAGATCATTAGGGCCATCTTGGAGACTAACCACCATATCTATGGAGAGAGTGTGTATGTATATTTTAATTCTCAGAATGTAAGGGCTTATGTTTCCAGAACTGAAAAAGCCATTAATTGCTTAGCACAATGGGCCCACAACAAGTCCTATCATGATTAACTTTCAAAACACCAAGGATCCTATAAGGTTCCAGAGATATTAAAGTCAGATCACCAAAGAAGGTACATAACTGGCCAGCAAGCAGATGAAAAGGTTCTCAATATCACTAGTTACCAAGGAAATGCAAATCAAAACCACAATAAGATATATCATCTCATACCTGTTAGAATGGCTATTATCAAAAAAACAAGAGATAACAAGTGTTGGTGAGGATGTGAAGAAAGGGAAACCCTTGCGCACTACTGGCGGGAATGTAAATTGGTACAGCAACTATGGAAAACAGCATGGAGATTCCTCAAAAAAATAAAAATAGAACTACCATATAATCTAGCAATTTAGATCCAAAAGAGATGAAATCACCATCTTGAAGAATATTCACAGTAGCTTTATTCACAATAGCCATGACATGGAAACAACCTAAGCATTTGTTGATAGATGAACAGATAAAGAAAATGTGGTACATACATATACAATGGAATATTATTCAGCCATAAAAAGGAACAAAATCCTACTGTTTTCAATATCAATGAATCTTGAGGGCATTAGGCTAAGTGAAATAAGTCAGACAACGAAAGACAAACACTATATGATCTCTCTTATATGGAATCTAAAAAGAATGAACTCAGAAACAAAGAGTAGACTGGTGGTTGCCAGGGGCAAAGGAGTGAGGGAAATGGGTAAAGATGGTCAGAGAGTACAAACGTCCAGTTGTAAGATAAATAAATGCTGGGGATGTAATGGACGGCATGGTGATTGTTAACAATACTATAGTGTATACTAGAAAGCTGCTAAGAGAGTAGATATTTAAAGTTCTCACCATATACACAAAATGGTAACTACTGAGGTGATGGATATTAACTAACCTTATTGTGGTGATCACTTCCCATTATATACACATATCAAATCATGCTGTATGCCTTAAACTATACAACATGATATGTTAATTATATCTCAATAAAGCTGGGAAGAAATTGTTTTTGAGTCAGATCAAAGAATTGATAATCAGAACGGCTTCAGACTTCTAAAGGGCAACAGTGGAAGCTAGAAAGCAACACATAATGCCTTCAAAATCTCAAAGGAAAATTATTTCCAAGCTAGAATTAAACCCATCGTCACAGAGAGCATTGGAGAAGAAGCAACCAAATTGAAAGAGCTGGAAAGCAAATGTTTTTAAAAACCCAAATCTTAAAACCAACAGTGGAGAAAGCTGAGAATAATGAATTAGCAGAGCAAGGAACCTCTAGATACGGAGGTGAAGGAAGGGAGGGGCTGAGTGAAATACCATTTAAGTACTAAGCACTTAGTGAGCCTTTTCAATTCTGGAACTGGATGGGCCTAAATACTGGGTATTAAAAATGAGGTTATATCAGCCAAACTATTGATGAAGTGAACAGAATTAAAGTATTTTCAATCCTGCTTAGTAAGTTATCTGCAAAATGTGTTTCACCAAAATGGAGGAATAAAGAAACAGGAAGACAAGAGAAACAAAAAAAATGGGAGATCCAAACCCAAGGAGGGATAAAGGGGAGCTCCAGTACGGTGGTGAAGGGAGACCCCAGAGGGACAGCTGTGTGCCAGGCCCGGGAACAACCAGAGTGAAGAAGGTCATGGGTCCCCAGGGAGGAGGCTATCTCAGAGTGCTGAAATAAACGGAACGTCTGGTGCATCTGAATGTCTTAGGCAGAATTTAGACTCTTGGTGAAGGGTATGAGGTTGAATTCCTAATAAGTACATAGAAGCCAAGCAAATAACAAAAATGAGGAAAAACACAAGACAATTATTAACTCCTGGGGGGAACAATATCGAGGAAAGAAAAACTAATCAAAGCTTACAACATAGTCATCATAATGCAAACACTGAATACCAACCTGGTCAAAGTTATGAAATAACTATATTGGGGGAGTAGGGGATGACTTCCACAGTGAGAATTTGACAGAGAATGCCTAGAACTGGCATATCTAGAATTAGTAATAAGGTGAAGATAAAAGTTACATACCAAAATAATCAGCCCAAAGAGGTGAAATGGTTACTTCTGGGAGGGGAAATGAGAAAGCAGACTAGTATATTTTGTGGTCAACTTTGTAGAATCCTTTGAATTTCTAAACTGCACCTGTATTACTTGGATCTTAATGAGATTAATAGGCTGCGATGAGAAATGATGAGGCCCTAGCCAACCATTCATTCAATAAGCATTTAATGTGTAGCTATGGTATACTCGTCCCTGGGGATTTGGAATAACAGTTGGGGGCAGGGGAGACCCAGTACCAGTCCCTCTGCTTAGTCCAGTAGATTTCTCAGCACAGCCAGGGGGTACAGCAATTCAAACTCCTCTAGTGAGGTATTGACAAAGACAGATGTCTAGATATGTGCCTGTCTTGAATTTCAAAGTTTGTGGCTAGTGGCTTCTGTAGCTTGCCCTGGGGAGGGGTACCTTTGGAAGGTTAGCCTAAGACATGATGGGACCTGAGTAGATGGGGCAGACAACTCCTAAAATAACAATGGCCTTAACTCCAGCAGCCCTCAAGATGGGATGTTTTCTAAAGCACTAGAGTGACCTAAGGCTCGTTTCAAGCATGAAGATCATTGTCCATGCTGCTTTGCTCACATGACCTCATTTAATCTTCACAATACACCTCTGAGGTGGCTACTAATATCGCCACTTTCTAGATGAGGAAACTGGAGCCCAGCAAGATTACATGACCTCCTAAGGTCGCACAGCTTGGAGGCTGCAGAATTCAAATTCAAACCCACCAGTAAGTTCATGCCCTTCAGCCTCAAAGCTGGAATTTTTCTCAAATACTGGATTGAGAGTTGCAAGACCTGATGCTAGCTCCTGCTTTACCAATAATTAGATGTGATTAATGGCAAGTCCCTTCCCTTTTCAGTGTCTGTTTCATATGTGAAAAATGGAAAGGGTTGGCTCAGATGACAACTAAGCATCCTTTATACTTTGGCAGTCTATGTCAGGATGGGGGAAGCCAATGGGAAAAGGAAATGTATAATATGGTCAGAGGCGACCTCTGCCATCCCTCAGACACATTTTAGACAAAAGAGAAGTCAGGTCAGAACCCCCTTAAGTCACACTGAAGGTTTTCACTTTTACCCCTTTCTTCCCGCCAAATGAAATGATCAGCCGGGCTTGAAGAGGAGTCCTACCCCTCTCTAAGCCTCAATTTCTTCATCGGTAAAATGGGAATTATTAAGATGCACATTATATAGTTGTTGAGCATATAAAATAAGATAATGGATAAAAGGTATTTAGCACTCACCCAGGCACACAGAAAGTGCTCGACACATGTGAGCCCTTAATCATTTCTAAGATGTTCACAGAAGCCCTAACATGCTTGGATTCCTGGTAAGGTCAAAGCACCATGTTTGCAGGAAGAATGACCAAAGCAGAAGGGAGTCAAACAAAATTATTGTTTAACAGAAATGTGTGCTGTTGCCCTTTATTGGTTTTACATACCAGTTAGTTTACGAATACTTTCAGGAGCATGTAAGTGTGAAATTGGAAAGCGTCACTGCAGGACTGCCACGAGCCACCGCACTGGCGATATAAAAGGGGGAGGCGGAGGAAACAGGGTGGGCCAGGGAAAGGGAGAGAAGAAAGGAGAAAGACAGAAGAAAAAGGAAGGTGAGCCCAAGGTGTGGAAGGACAAAAGACACTAGGCTGGGGAACAAACCAATTTTAAAGTTCAGAGCTCGTTCACCCAGATTTATTGTTGAACACATGCTCTTATTTGACTTTTTAAACATACCCTCTATTCTTTCACCTCTGTGCTTTAGCCCAAGCCATTTCCTGACTGTGTGAAATTCTCATTCCTAGACACAGACGCTGCTCAAGGCCTGCCAAGCTTTCGGGCCAAACTTGAATCTTATTTTCTTTCAGAAGAAATTGTAAAGCATTCATGGTTAATAAGAACATAGACTTTGGGTTAGCAAAACCGGCTTTAGAATCAAATTGGGTGAACCTGAAGCAAGTTTCTTAACCTAAGCCTCAGTTTCCCAGTCTGTCAAATGCAGATATACAATAACAACCTCCAAGATTACAATAAATAATGAGATAATGCACATGCAATGCTTAACTGTCTACTCAATAAACGTCAGTGGCTATTATTTTCTCTATCGCCCACATTCCAGTCCCACTTTCTCCAGGCCTTGAGTGTAGCTCCCATTATGCTGAACTAGAATTACTGACAACCATGACTGTTCCAGAGGAAAGAAACCATGCTTTTATTTATCTCTGAATCCCCAAAAAGAACCTCAGACACTACCTAACATGCAATAGAAGCTCAGTAAATAGCATTTGAATTGAATGCAATGATTATCACATTCTCAAGCTCATAATTATTGACTATTTCAAGTAGAAGGAAAAAATATCCCCAACAATTGGCTACAGGTGACCAGGTGATCATGGCAAGGTCACATGTCTTGTTTGGGATAAGAGTGAAGTTCTTTCCATGTAACCATTCTGTGATAGGAACCCTTTGCTCCAATAATAAATGAAAACAAGGACAATAAACAATTAACATGTATTAAGGACTTACTATGTACCAAACACTACTTCTAAGTGTTTTATCCATAATAAATCAGTTAAACTCTCAAAGCAATTCATGGAAAAGGGGCAATTCTTATCCTCATTTTACAGAGGAAGAAACTGAGTAGGGTGACCAAATTTGCCTGGGTTTGAAGGGTTCCTGAAAAGCAAGACTTTCAATGTTAAAATGAAAAAGTCCCAGTTCTAGGCACACTGAAATGTGTATACCCTGACAATGAAGTACACAGATATTAAGTAAATGTCCTAAGGCTAATGACTAGGTGAACAAGGATTATGAACCCAGGATACCCATCACCTCTACTGCAGCACAGACGGAGGCAAAGATGAACTCATTGAGACAAAAAATTAATCAGGTCATAAAATAGGCTGTCCACCACATTTTCCAGCACAGTCTAGATGCAAGTTGGTACTCAAAGAATTGTCTCAACCATGTTCTAGCCATGCTCACCTGTTGCTAACATGACCTTAGGCAAGTCATTTAATATCCCTGGGCCTCAGTTGTTTTCATCTTCAAAATGAGAGGTCAAACTAAATCAGGGATGGCAGACAAAAGTAATTGATTAAGCCACTCCTGCCCACTCTGTCTGAACTTGGGCCTCAGAAGACTTCTCAACCCGGCACATTGGGCATTTACAACCCATTTGTAGGAGCTGACGCTTAGCATGATCTCTAAAGCCAGCAACTTTACCTTCACAGTCTGTTGGCACTAAACTAGCTTCCTGAAATCGTTCTGGTCTCCAGATTTGGCATTCAGACTAACATCCAAGGACAGGGAGCAGACAGATGGCGGCAGCAATGGAAGGCATAGTCTCTATAGATGGGGCTCTGTGTATCCAGGCCTGAGCTACATATACTCACAGTAGAGCATGGAACTCTGGAGCATGGATAAGAGCAGGAACTCTGAAGACCACCTATACTCAGAATCCTGGCCCACCATTTACTAGCAGTATGACCTTGAACAAGTTGCTTAACCTGTTTCTCAATTTCCTTAACTACAAGATGAAGATAATAGCACCTACCACACAGGATTACCATCAGAATTCAATTAACTTAATACAAGTAAAACTCCTAGCACATAGTGTTATATGTGTTGGTATTACTAGAATCCTCAAAACCAACATGCAATAGATGCTATTATTTAACTGTTAAATAATCATGCTATTATGTCCAGATGAAGAAACCGAGGTTCAGAGAGATTAAGTTGCCCCCAGTCACACAGCTACTTAAGCAGCAAAGCCAGCTTCAAATGCTGATGCCAAAGCCTTTGCTTTGCCACAGTGCAGCTCAGCAAACACTTAAATACTTATGAAAAGAATTGATGGTGAAATAAAAGTGATTCTTGATTATCTGCAGGGACTTGCCAACCCGGGGCCGCTGTTACCCTCAGTATCTGCTTATTCCCTGTTGGCACTGCTTTCCTAGCTGGCTCTGGAATATCACCTACTTTAACCCCTTGCCCATCCGCACCATTGGTATACAGAGAGGCAATGGCAACAGATTTGAGCACCAGCCTACAGAAAACCAGAATATACTGCTGAGTCTCCACTTGTGAGAAATGGGAGAAAATCTTTAAGATTCTGATTATTCATCTTCCCCTATCAGTAAAATGAATTTTGCTATTTTTCTAGATCTGTATCTTTTAGGGAATTGAGCAAACACAGATTAGAGATAATTGGTAAAGGGATTAAGCATCTAGGTACCTGTGCTCTATTTTATCTAGCTTACTCTCCTAGGGAGCCTCCTAAACATACATATATTTTTGTCTTAATAATCAGTTATTCACAAAAATCTCTCTTCTGGTTAAAACTGAAGTTTCTAAAGCTAATATATTTCTCATCATGCTATTACGTCCAGAGAGTGAGCTGGTGCCCATGTTTCCAGCTCATTCCACCAGTTCCTTCTTTTTAAAAACAGAAAAGGTGCTTATTGCTTTACCAAGGAGGGGGCTTGGGCTATCTCTAAGACTAGTGTAAGATACCAGAAATTGGTTCCATTCCTGCCTCTGCCCAAAGACTGCAGACACAGACTGCTGGTTGGAGCTGAGCTGGCAGTTTGAAGCAGGTGACATAGAACTGGTGTGTTCTTCCATTCGGTGACTTCACATAAGACATAGCATGAAAAGGTCCACTGACATCCAGAGAGCAAGATGTCGGATATCCAGCTCTCCATTTACATTCTTAGAAACCACTTCGATGGCTTCTACCCCTCCTCCTTACTCCACAGATAAGAAAGAAGAAAGCAATCTGGAAAATTACAGATACATGTTTTTCTCCAAGGCTCTTATGTTGCTTATTAGATAAAGTCGGCTTCATCAAAACCAATTACTCTTTACTTTCTGAACGTTTCCTTCCTTTTTAGAGCTGTTGTACTTGTGCCTTTTCAGAGAAAAGCAACCTCTTGGCCAGTAACTGTGACTCTCTCAACTCTACTGGCGAGGAAGAAACCCAGAGTTATCTGGGAGGGGAAAGGGTCCTAGAAAATCAGTGTTCTTACCTCTAAAATTTGCTCAGTATGCATGTATAAGTGGTGAGAGCAGAATAAAACAAATCCCCAAGGAAGCACTGAAGGGGAAAGATGAAAATGTTGAGTGTAATTTTAATGAAAAGGGTTTGGGGAAAGGACTAGAGAGGGGAGTGGTTAGGAAACCTGGCTTAGACTCTGAAAGACCTGGACTTGGCCACTTAAGTGTGTGACCTTGGAGAAGTCACTGAATGATCTTCCCTGACTAAAGGAGTCTGTTGCCTTCTCTGAAAACGGGTGATAACAGTGTATTGTCTTCAGGGCTGTTATGAGGCTTAAATGTGACAATGCAAGTGAAGGGCACATGGCATCTGCAACTGGCGCTATTATCATTAACCAGTTTGCTTTTCTTTGCACGTCATTTGAAAATAACACTATCTGACAACTAACATTTATGGAGCACTGACTATGACTAGGCAGTGCGGAGCTTTGGGTTTCATAGGCGAATTAAGTATTGGGTTGATTATATTACTAAGTCAGCCTTAAATTTGGGAGTATTAGTACTTTCACAGATTAAAGATTGAGAAAACGCCTCCCAGGAAGGGTTTAGTACAGTGGCCAACACAGACAAAGCACTCTACAAAAGGCAAATATTAATATCAAGGGCAAGCCCTGTTTGCCTTGGTAACAAGGAGGAGGGTGAAAGTGTTGACCTGAATCTGTTTCTTTGCCTCCCCCATTTAGCTGCATCCTTTGCGAACAGCTCTCCCATGCCTGGTCAGCCCCTAGCCTACACCAGGGACTTGGCTCTTCTAGTGCAACGATGGAAGGACCCAGCAACTCAAGAGCTAGAAGGTTAAGGTGATTAAAACAGAGAAAACTGATCAGGCTAGGAGTTACCCCAGAGAGGAGTAACCGAAAGAAACCCTAAGGGGCTTGTGGATGCCGGTGACGCTATTTCTTGATCTAGATGCTGGTTACATGGATGCATTCACTTTGAGAAAACTCAACAATGTCTACAATTAAGGCCTGTGCACCTCTGTGTATGAATGTTACAATAAAAAGGTTAGAAAATAGTGACCACTTCTATCATCCAAAGCATAAAGCAGCCCTTCCTAAGCCACAACTGGATTACAAGCCCAACAGGTCAGTCACCTGTGGCAGCCAGCAGCCTCATCAGTTTACCCCATGGGACCTTAGAAATGCTATAGTTTTTTGGCAAGATTGGGAGGTACTGCTCTAAAGCAGGGGTCACCAACCACCCCCAGGCCGTGGACTGGTACTGGTCCATGGCCTGATAGGAACCGGGTCACGCAGTGGGAAGTGAGCGGCAAGCGAGCGAGCAAAGCCTCATGCGTATTTGCAGGCGCTCCCCAGCGCTAGCATCACTGCCTCACCTCAACCTCAGGTCATCAGGCATTAGATTCTCATTGGAGCACCCATTCCTGGTGCCAAAAAGGTTGGGGACCACTGCTCTGGAGTACCAAAGGAACGACATCTTCCTCAATCACACGAGTTTACCTTAAGGTTCTTCCTGTGTTACATGCCATTGAGTTGGCTGACTCCTGATGACCCTGTGAATGAGTGATGTCCACAATGTCCTGTCCTCAACAGCCCTGCTCAGCTCCTGTAGACTCATGCCTATGGCTTCTTTGATGGAGTCAACTCATCTCATATTCGGTCTTCTTTTCTTGCTGCCTTCTATTTTCCCCCAGCATTATTGTCTTTTCCAAAGAACCTTGCCTTCTCATGATGGGCAGCTTCAGCTTTGTCACTTTTGCCTCCAATGATGTTTTAGACTCAATATGCTCCAGGGCCTACTTGTCCTTCTTTCTGGTGGTCCATGTATCTGTAGCACTCTCCTCCAACACCAGGTTTCAAATAATCAATTTGATTCTTATCAGCCTTCTTCACTGTCCAACTTTCTCATCCATACATAGTGATTGGGAATACAAGTTTCTCTATCTAAGGTTAATTTTATTTACTCAGTTTTTAATCAGATTCTTTTATCCTCTTCGACAAGGAGAAAGTACACTTCATTTAAGGGTCAACACCCCTAGACTGCTCTTTACAAAACTGTTAGTCTTTGACATCATTCCCTATCTTACTAACAAGCAAATGTCTAGTACATCCCTCCCTCCTCCCTAACTTCCTTCTCCTACATTCACTGGAGGGAAAAACCTAAGATAAATCTCAGTCATCTATCAAGTCAATAGATATAACACAGACTACATGCTGTTTTTCTCTTTTAAAGTTTATTGTTATTTAAAAAAAAAAAAAAAACTTATACTTTTTACATTTTACATTCACCTCTCAGAGCATTTAATGGTACCAGTTAATGATGTTATTGTACAAAAAGTCCACCAGCTGCTTGAAATGGCTGCAAATTTTTTACCATGTTCTGGTATTAAAGTGGTTTAAACTCTTTGGAAAAATTGGTGTAACATTAAGTACTGAGATTTCAAATTCTCAGATTAGAAACAAGATTTTTAAATCAGGAGGAATTTTAGTAAAAATTCAAGGCTAAAGGGAAATGTTAATAGAAAAACAAAAACAAGAATAGTGTAAAAAATAGTATTCCCCCCAAGATAGGTAAAAAAAAAAAAAAAAAAAAGCAACCACCTCATGCAACCAACTCCCCCCTCCCCATTTCTCTTAGAAAAGTCACCCAATCCTGAACACAGGGTCTTTCACACAAATACAAGTAATATGATTTGTAGATCAGCCTCTGGGATCTTACTCCGGCCTTAGTTAGAAGTTTTTTTTTGTTTTTTTTTTTAATTAAGTTACGTTAGGTAGTTAGACATCCATAAATACTGGTATCCAAACAAATGAAAAATATCCTGGCTTTGGTATGGCTATAGAAATATGGAAATTCTTCAAGAGGACACTGTCTTAGGGACAGAGAGAGTGGCACACAAAACTCCCAAGAGGAGGTAAAATAAATATTGGGACACATCCGTAGCAAACACTGTGTATAATACTTGAGGCAAATGCCTCACATGAAACACATGTACAGGTTCTTCGTCAGAACAACATACACACAAGTTCTGGATCAGAATAGTCTGGACTAACCTATATCGAAGCATCACTTGCAGGAAATAGTTTGAACTTGGGAATTCATCTGGTGCCCTGGGGTCTAGTGAGACACAAAGACCTTCTGGAATAAGAATGGCCAGCTGGGCTAAAGCTGGCCCCTTCTCATTCTAGGAATCTCAAAGTGTGTTTCACCTTTCTAGTTAGTTTCGCCCATCACAAAAGCTCCGCCATCTCCTAAGGACGGGGGCTCTTCCACCCCTAGTCGCTACAGGGGCCTGTCCCCATGGTTGAAATGCTGATTTTTCATCTCTGGAGCAACCAAATAAAAAATCTTCTGGGATCAGGAATATAATTTACTGTACTGTGTCTCAAGTCTACTTCACATGTTCCTCCATTTTCACGATTTCATGATTTTAAGGATTGTGAGACAACTGAGGCGCAGAAGGCAATGATGGGGCCAAGACCACACCTAAGCATGGCCTCAAACACCCTCAAATTCACAGAGAAAAGGCTGAAGTGCCCAGACCCTGGTGTTCAGTTACTTCACAAACGCACAAAGGTGCTACCAGACAAGGCAAGAAAAAAAGGCAACTTGTTGCTGCTTCAATGCTGAACCCGCAACGCTCAGAGATATAATCCTTTAGCAAAAAAAAACCCAAACTTTGGTGTACTGTTAGGAAGACAAGACAACCAGTAAAAACAAAAACCTTCGATGGCAATACACACTAAGTATATCTAAATAATTTCCATCACAGAGAACTAGATAACCAATAGCTGCCTGCTATTATGGGATGTTACACACATCACAGTGACAACTGAAGCAAAACGGATCCTCTCTTACAGCCAAGGCCGCCAAGAAGAAATAAGAGGTGAAGGCCCTGTTGACTGTGGACTTGGTTCACTGTAGTAAACATCCTAGGAATGGGGGAGTCAGGGCGGAGAAGAAACACAGAAGGCCCAGGCAACTTTCGATCAACAGCATCATTTATCCTGTTTTCTAAATGAGACTCCAACACCATGGGAAAAAAATGAGGAAAAAATAGATTATAAATTAAAACAAAAATATATCTGTACAAGTCTTTACTCTGAATCAGTATGGTTTGGTCTCTGTTGAAGCCAGGACTTTGGAGGTGATTCATATGTCATTACAGCCCCCAACTTACTCTGAGGTGTATACATCAAGAGACAACATGAGGGAATGACTTGGGACTGAGGGAGTGAGTTACAAGGATCTCCTAGGATGTGTAAAGCCTACTGACTGCCTACAGAGACGCTAACACTTGCTCTAACTCCGAATACTTTAAAAAGAGCGTAAGGTGGCAACTAGGACATAAAAATCCCTACCACCCAATGAATCATTTCTCCAGTTATAGGAATGAGGGAAGGGGAGCAAGGAGTGAAGGGGAGTCTGTTTCATCTGAATATATTAGGAAGAGTGTAGATTTAGTGGCAGCCATGGCAGAGCTTTGTCTTTGACCTGGGCCAGACGTCCTAGAAGATGTCCTAGGAGGCTGACAGCGCCAACAACAAGGTTCCACGGGTTTGGAACGGCCAATGTGCAATGGCATCAGTGACAAGAGGACAATATGAATTATGAGTGAGAGTCTGTAGATCACTGATTATTCCACTATCAATCTCACCTCCCCGCCTTCCATAGATAACCCAGATAACCAGCCTGTGGCAGGTACCTCTTCACCTACTTGGGAGCAGGCGAGAGAAATGAATTACAAATGAAAATGTCTGAAATGACCACTTCTAGCTTGAGATAGAACAAATGTGTTTGAATAAACTATTTGCATTAGATAACATTTAAAATATGGTACCTTGAGCACATTACGAATATAAAATGCCCCCTGCCCCCAACCCCAATTACTTCAGTGCACATAGTACCTCAGGCATATCTTTCCTGTTGTTCAGCCAGTAGAATGGACGGCGTGTGCCAGATGTTACGCAAGGCATTTATTTTTCTGAGAAGGCTGAGAGCCAGGAGAATTAATCTCCTTCTGCTAGGACCTCTGCCCCAAGCTTCTGGGGAAACAGTGAATCGGGCTCAACAAGGGACATAGCTATGTGATCCACTAACCAGATTTAAAACATGAAAATGATTGTAGATTATATCCCTTTCTGCTCCTCTTCTCATGGTAAAAAGACCTAAAGATAATTTTCAAAAGCGATATCCCTTCGAACTCAAAGGAGACTTAGAAACACACACACACACAGCCAAAAATAAAGAAATAAGTAAATCAAACTCCAAGTACTCCTGTATAGTCTCATGGTGACTGTGGCTGGAAGAAGTCAAGGCAAGAAAGAATAAAACAAAAATGGAAGTGACTGGCCGCAAAAGTGCCTTGCAGAATCCACAACAGTGTTCTCCATTTTCCAAGGCCAAGGAGCAATTCCAAAGTTAAAAACTTTCTATTAAGAATAAAACAAAACAAAACAAAAACAAAAAAAAAAACACTCCAGAAATAAGATCAAGGGAAGTAGAGCACTGTAGAAAGTCAAGCCGCTGACCTCCGGCGGATCACAAAGAGCCCGCGCTGAAGCTGGCCCAAGTAAATCCTCATCTTGGTGCTGTCACTTGTCTTTCTCACCCAGATCTGCAAGGGAGAAGGAAAGGAAACAGGATGAGAGAGGGTAATACTGAGGAGTCAATCTTCCAGAGAATCAACATATTTGCATGAATTAGTGTGTGCAGAGAACTGGCAATCTCTTCCCATCAGCTTGTGAGGCCTTCCCAAGCACCTCCTCGGCCTTCGGCCCTCCTAAAGGCTGGCCGCTGGCGCAGAGAGCGGGCATCGGCTCTTGAACTCATTTCTCCCAGCCTCATCTCCCTTATACCTCTGATTAAAAAAATGGAAAGCACAGTGGTATTGGGTTCCGTTTTGGCCTTGATCTTAAGGACACTTTTTGATTTGGTTTGATTATAGCATTGTCAACATTTGAGATACATATATTCATGAACATAAACTTTCAATCGAATTTGGAATATTTTCCTTACCCCAAGGGACTTCCATATTATTTAGCCTTTCAATACTCTGGTTTTCTGGCAATTAAGGCTAATGGTTGTAACAGGAAAAAAAAGGAAAAATAAAAAAGATGCCCTCGAGTGAGCTAAGGCCCAATTAGAATCACAAGAAGGTTCAATTAGCTTAAGACAGCCCTTCCCTCCTGACCACATCATTCTCCCACAGAGGGAATCAGATGTCTTGCATTTTACAGGCAGGTGCATCCTTCTGTAGAACTGAGAACGAACTCGTGCAGCAGGGGGACTGCCAGAGCTGACAAGTGGACTCCATCGGCAGCAGCCTGGCAGCCAGGGATGGGAGGGAGAGTTGCCACGCCGGCAAGGGGCTGCTGCGCTCTGTGTGCCGGACACTGAGCCTTCTCATCCTCAGAACCCCACAGAGTAAAGACTACCGTTGCCCCACTTCATAGAAGAGAAAGGCTGAGGTTAAGTGTTGGATGTGAATCCTGGCACTTGACATCAAAGCCCCTTGCTCTTCTAAACCAGCCTCTGACTCTTCTCACCGATTCTCTCACATGTTTAATTAACATGCAATTAGATGAAGCCAAAAGCATAATTTTTTAAATAACTGCATCACACTCATATATGCAAGTACAAGTTTCCAGATATATCTTCTCCCTCCCCCATTCGGTTTTCAAATTTTAAAAAAGCTTATTTTCAGTTTCATCTGAATATCTTTATTGTGATTATTTAGCAACAGAGAGACTTTAAAGTCAAACACACTGGTTTAAAAATAAAGACCGCATATAAAGCTGAATCTCTAAAAGACTTTGCAGAACCATTTTAAATTGAAAACTGACCCCAAGGAGGGTTGAATTGGGAGTCACCAATTCAGCCTGTCACAACAGGCTCCAAGGCACCCACCAAATCTGCCCAGTCAAGTTATGCAAAGGCCAAGTAGCTCCAGTGTCACTTAGGATTTGACCTGAAAAATGGGCTGGAATACTTCCAACAAACGAGACATTTTTCCTATTACCAGAGCTGCATGCCTCTGATGCACTGAGGCTTCTCCCCTCCAGCAGATATGTCGGTGTCGCTGTTTCCTTGTCAGACCTTGTTGACACTCTATTATGTCAAAGGGTGACAATCTTCAACAAAGACAAAAAAATACCTAACTTGCATTTTATTTTCCTGAAAAATCTCGAGGTGTCACTGAGAAGACTGCTCAGTTCAGTTTGGGAACTAGGAGGCCACATGTGCTTTGTACAGCAGCCCACGTGGCCAGGCGCAAAGCTGTCGTGAAATCACGCCTCTTGCGGAAGAACAGGAAGTCTCTGTATTAGACCTCCTGTTCTGGTTCTGAGTTGGCTTGAGGTGACACACAGATCCTGAGCCCAAAGAAGAATGACATTCATTTGTCTGGAAGACTCTCGCTAACTAAGTAAATAATCACATTTGTGGGCATTTTCAATTCAGGAAGCTGGGAGAATAGAAAAGGCTCAAGTTATTCCATAATCCAGTTTCATTAGATTTACTGTGCACCGGCACAAATAAGTTACATAGGGCAGACACCTAAAAATCAATTTCTTTGCAGACACTGGTGGACTGATAAAAGATCAAGCCAATCTGGCTATTAAAGTTTTAAACACTTTTTAACTACTAACAATACACGCTACTCATTGCTGACATCTTCCTAACAAAGGGCCAGTCATATCATCTTTGAGCATAACCCTCTGAACAGACTTTAGAACCAGTCTCCATCCCACAGCAGCGGCTGGAGAAGACTAACACCTTAATGGCATGAGCCTGGTAGCTCACTGTTCAGAGGCACAACAGGACATGTCAAATTGGAGATGGCAGGTAAGTGCAGTGTGAGGGTCAGATTAGCCCAGCACCCATTTATTGAGCACTTACTGCATGCCAGACCCTGTGCCGGGCCTCATTACAGCCTCACAGTACGAAACAAATCTATCAGTACATACAAAAGCTCTAGAGAAATAACAAGACAAACATGGAGTATGCTCCACACGCAGGTTCCACTGTCAGTAGATAGTTACCTTAAAACCAGCAGGATTTGAACGCACAGATATCAGAGAGACTCGCCTTTGGTTCTTTCCTATTGTCTAGCTCGTGGTTCCCAAGTCAGTTACTGTACAAGGAGTTCACAGATACCACAAGGAATACACAAATCCACATATACTGTAGTCCAGCAAAGTTAAGGGACTATCATGGGTGATTTTGCCTATGTGTAGTTTCTGCCTGAAAGCACTGACTTTAGACTCTAACCCACACATAACACATGACTCCACTGTACTTTCTTGATGGCACTCATAATTTGCTTTCCTAAAGGGTGAGGGAGTTCAGTCCTACCTCATTGGCTCCAACAGAGCTGATCACACAGCTCAGTTTCTGGTTGTCCTTTGACTCCAGATAGATGGCTTGGCTCTTGTGGTACCTGCCAAAAACAGGACACAAGTTTATTTTTTAAACCACTTTACTGAAGTATGATCGACATGTAAAGAGTTGTACATTTTTAACGTATAAGACTCAATGAGTTTGGGGATAAATATACACCCATGAAACCATCCCACCATTAAGGACACAGACATACGTATCACCTTCTAAAGTTTCTCCCACCCTGTTTATTATGACCATTGTTTTTTGTGTGTGTATGTGATAAGAACACTCAACACAAGATCTACCCTCTTAACAAATTTTAAGTATATAATACAGTATTGTTAGAGGCACATATTTTTCAGAAAGGAAAGAAGGAGAGAAAGGAAGAAAAATGTAAGCAAAGGAGTCCATTTATATTTGAGAAAGAATCTGGATTTAAGGTTTAATTTAAAGGCTTCCATCCTTGGATTAGATTAGATGACCTAATCTTCTTCTAAATCTAAAAGTTATATTTCTTGGTCCCTCTACAGAGGAAAAAAGGGAGGCCAAGGAAAGCGCTAGGAAATTAACTCTATATTTACTTTTTTAACTACATGATCTGGTTCAGAAGTAAATTATAATTTTTTGAGTAAACCCTCTATTATCCCCCCAAAATACTGAAGGCTAGGTAGACAAAAACAAATAGATCGGCTTAAACAACTGTCCTGTTACTTACTTTCTATTTGTCCAAATAAGTCATTAAGAGAAAAGGCAGCCAAATTCAGCCCTTACTTTGGTCACTCATTCAACAAATATTCATTAATCACTTAATGACAATGCTAAAAGTTGGAGGCAGACAGTGAACAAGGCCACAAGGTTCCTGCTGTCATGGATTATAATACATAGTTGCAGGGAAGGGATTAAATAATCACGCCTGGTGAGCAGTAACTAGGTGACGTTTTTGAGTGTCAGACATGCACCCAAGAGTATGTAATGTGGCCTGGTCAGTCAAGAAAGATGCTTTGAATGGCACAGACAAGACAGACACTCCCCTTTCAGCCCCTGCATCTATTCTCTTCACCTGTGGGGCAGGAGATCACCTCTGACTTCTACAAGTTCAGAGACAAGGCCAAGAGTGAAAGTGAGGAAGCCAGGACCAAAGTCCAAATGGAACAACAGCTGCCACAGGATAAAGGAGCAGCTGCTAAATTATAAGAGTTGGAAACCAGCTGAGCTTCTGCTGGCAACACTGGCCCGGGCCAGCCCTTGTTGGGTCAGGCTCATTCTGGCTGCATAGATCCAGCTAAACAAACCCACTAACTCATGTAAATTCTACCAAAACTAAAACACACCTCCCAGCGAAGCACTGCATCTTATTATTTCTGTGGGGGAAGAAAGCAGACTCTGTTTTGCTGGTATGATGAAATAATCTACTGCCAAGATATCACAGTAAAGGGTGTACTTCACTCCCACAATGAGCTTTTTCCAATCTAGGTTCTTTAACCTGCTACTTAGTAGCTGAAAACTCAGGTTTCCAAGTCAACTTACTTCCTGAAAATATTGTTAAAAGAAATCAAATCATAAATGCAATTAGAACAGTGAGATTAGTTTAGTTCCAGCTTCAAAGCTGCTTTTGGCCAGAAATTAGTTGGTAAACTGGGTTAGGGAACCTTCATTATGCTAAATATGTAATATCACAAGGTTTCGAATTGTACAATATATGAGGAAAGGCTGAATTAGCTCACAGTAAAACTCGAACTGAGTTTCCCTCCCACATCTAATACTAATGTCTTGAGTAATGGTTAGAATAAAAGTACAGAGGGAAGAACATTGTTATTCTATGGGGACTGTGATTTATTAAAGAGATAAAAAAACAAAACAACAGGCAACTAGCCTCAAGTCATTCTGATACTATTTTCTAAATACTTTAATAAAGAAAGGTCACAGATATGGTGCAGAAGTATATTACTAGTGGAAACATACTCAATATACTGCTAAATAGAGAAAAAACACTATGTCCATTATGTTCCTGTGTTTATAATAAGACATATGCATGTTACATGTGCATCATACACACGCACAGAAAAAACTGGGTGAATTTGTACATTAAAGTTTTATAAAATATAAAATGTAAATTAAGCATGGTATTTCTTTGATTGCATAGCTTTTTTTCCAGAATAAACAGGTATTATTTACATTAAAAAGTAAATGTTTCCTTAAGTCACAGTACTAGAAAATACCTAAATAACAAAGATGGAGTAAAAAGAAAACTCAGTGTCACAAATCAATGTCTTAATGTCTGTTAAAGATAACCATTAATTCTGGGACTATTCACACAATTCTCATGAGATGTGTTGCATTTTCCTTCAGATGTCCTCTAAGCCCAAACCCCAACATACTTGGCTGTCTTAAAAGTGAACATCAGGAATAAACAATAGGATCTGGTCTACTGCCCCTGAGAAGTGGTCTGGGACTTAAGCATCTGGCCACCACCCCAGCCTGCCTGCTCTGGAATCACCAAAAGGTGGTAGCTTGAGTGTCCAGAATTGGTCACCATTTGCTCCATAGGAGAGCTGGCCAGCGTGTTTCCCAGAGCAGCCCGCTTCCAACCCAACGGACTTCCAGGTTCTCCTGAAGCAGAGTCTATAGACCTCCAGGGGTTTCTCACACATCACACAATAGTCTTGGGGAATCATTAACCTTGGATATCAAATCTATTAAATTATCCGAATTCTCCGAAAAAAAATAAGTCCTCAGAAATTAAAGTGCTCATATAGGGGGAGTTTTCAGGATGAAAACCAAAAAGTACATGACAACCTTAACATGCAATTTACTTTCCAATTCTAAAGAGTAATAAAAGAGCAGGAAAAAAATCAAAACATATTTAGACATAAGAAAATGATAAAAAGCAACATCAATAGAGCTAGATTAATAAAAACGTACATTATCACTTTTTCGCCAATTAACCCATTTTATAAGATACAACTCATCTCTGCTGAAAAAATACTTTAAACAGCCTCAGAGGACAAGCCCCAAATGTCAAGCTAACTTTATTACTTTATTACTAATGGAAATTCTGACCTGGGAATCCTACAATTAAGCTCTTAAAGCTTTGCCTTTACTATTAAACCCAATGAACTAGAATCATCACTACTATTATGGAAAAAAGCAATTTCTTTAGAAGGTGGGTCAAAAAGTGGGGCAGAGAAAGGGTTGAATTTAATTTTGTATCCTACTGGAAATCCTAATATTAATGTTTCATCGTCCCCCCCCCCCAAAAAAAACAGATCATGTGACAGCTATAGTATCTCAAAGAGTCCCAATACTCATTGTAAATATTCAGTTTTAACAGTCTTCTGTGTGGGTTGAAGGCTGGAGGGTTAAATGCACTCAGGCAAATGGGTGACTTCCTTTCTGATTTACATTAACAGCCCCAGATTAACAGTCTGCCAGCACCATCAGTTAGTTATTTTAAAGTATCAGCTACTTTCACAGTACTTTCTAAGAAGGGTCATTAGTCCAAATCAAAACGTGAGGAAAACTTACAGCAGGATATAAAATGCCTTAAAAGCAGTATAAGACCAAGGCAAAGAGAAGATGCTTATCTTTCAAAATGAAATGTAGCTTGATAAGTTCTCATGCCAAGATGGGAAGCCTGAATCACACTCATTTTGCTGAAGTCATTTAAAACTAAATGAAACATGTTTTGCCAGAAATACTGTTTCCCCAAAATAACTTCATACCACTGGAAAGAACATGAAGTGATTCAGTTGACCTCTGAGCCACAGGCAATGAATGCTGAAAAAGAATGAAAAACGGCAGCTGCCAAATGACAAGGACACAAAAAGCAAACACCAGAACCTGGTAAGACATGAGAGGCTGGCTCTGCACTGGTAAACATGCCAGCCAGGAACGCCCTGAACACTTTCCAAATACAGCAGGGAAGGGAGGGACCTACCTTTCAACAAATGTGTCATGAACTCTAACTGCCAAGACCAAAGAAGAGAAATGCACAGAATACAGAGAGAACAACAGTCTCGATATTTAATAACAGAATAAAAGCAATTCATTTAAATTCACTGAAAAAGTAAAATGCTCCAAGAGATCTTATATGAAAAATTTCTGACACCACTGTGAGAAAGACCGTGAAATTCCTTCAAAATGTTTAGGTCTAACACAGCAAATCTGACCAGTCTAGTCTGTCTACATTATGAAACACCAGTCACTGTGGATCCTTTCTTTAGAAAAACAAGACTTTTATTTTACAGCATTTCTCCCTCAAGACACGTCTCATAAAGTCTAAGGATTAAGCTTTAGAAAGAGAAAAATCCTAAGCAACACGGTTACAAAATGAACATTATTTGAAATATCACATGGCTTTAGGACTCATAGATCCATAAAAATGTTAGTGATAAATCTCATCATTTTTGAAGACGGTTCTTATGTGTGGGCTTGATCTTTAAAGGTTATTTGGTTTTCATTATTTGAAACATTTTTCATCTTCTTTGGCCCCTCAGTGTGTTGAGCTGTTAGAGCCTGCCACCTAGTGGTGATATGTACCGATAAGCAATATCAAGAAACACTGTAACTGGCCTTTTTGAAGAATGCCAAAGAATAACTAAATGAGAGGGGCAGAAGCCACAAAGATCACTTACACATATCATCCCTCATCATCCACGGGGTAATTAATTCACTGTAACCTAATACGTGCAACTGATTAATTTCAGGCATGACTAGATCTCTAAGTATTTTTGCCAATTTTAGGAGTACATTATAAGGTAATCAACTAACAATATTGGGATTTTTTCTTTAAGAAAGATAAAAAATTAAAAATAATCATTACTTTAATTAGGAGCTTTGGGTTAAATAAATTTATTGAAATTCAAAAGATCATTATATAGCCATAATAGAGAAAAAATACAATAACTAAGAAAAGCATTCTGCATATTACTAAGTAGAAAAGCAGAACACAAATACATGTCCACCATGATTTAAACTGAGCAAGAGTATGCCTGCATATGGATCATGAATAAAGGAATATATCAAATTAAAAGAGTTGTTAAAAGGTGGCATGACCCAGGGTAACTTAATACCTAGCAGAATGCCTAGATACAGAGCAGACAGTAAATGTTTGTTGAGTGAATAAATATGAGTTTTTAAGGTTCTTTCATATTGTTTTGCCATATTCTTCCCAATGAAAACACTGGCGCTCTGAAGGTTTCAGCCCGTCTTCAATGTAAACCAGTAAAGTTGAAGGATATAACCCCAGGTATGTTTTTTGGAAGACTCATGCAGCAGGATGCCATGTGAAGAGCATCTCATCAAATAAACAACACCTTATACTAACGTCTTAGACCCACAGTGCCCGTTAACATATCAGAGGACCCAAACAGTGCTACAAGGAAGAAATCCATTTATCTTAAGGAATATGGTCATTTCCCCAAACTCATTTGACTACAAAATTCTTTTTTCCACAGAACACATTAATTTTAGCACACAGGGGCAGATTTCAGAAGACGCAGAGGGGGATATAAGCCCTGACCCCAGTCTACAGGGGTGGCACAAAGATGTAATCCTGCAAAGTCTAGTACAGTAGCAGCAGCCTGGAGAAAGAAGGGAGGCCATCATCAGAAGAACATGTTTTTGGGAAACACTGACTTCAGAGATCTAACAACCAGTATCAATGAAAAGACTCCAAATACACTTTGAACCAGGGGTCCCCAATCCCCAGGCCATGGACCAGGACCAGTCCGTGGCCTGTTAGGAACCGGGCCACACAGCCAGAGGTGAGCAGCGGGCAAGTGAGCAATGCTTCATCTGTATTTGCAGCCATTCCCCAGCACTAGCATCACCACCTCAGCTCCACCTCAAATCATCAGGCATTAGATTCTCATCAGGCATTAGATCTCACAGGTCCCTAGCACCAAAAAAGTTAGGGACCGCTGCTTTAAATGTTATTCCACTTTTAATACTATGGACGTTAAGCAGCAGCCATGCTCTTAAATAATTCTTGATAATTCCAGCCTTCTTTCCAAGTGGTTCTTCTGAGACTCTTATGAGTAACTTATTTTTCCATAACATACCATCTTTTATCATAGTACAGTTTTCCATCTTCTATCCGGGCTTCAAATCTCTGCGCTGGAGACTCTGCAGGTGTGGCAGGCAAGTGTTCGGGAGAGGACGGGGATGCTGAGGAACCAAAGAGTTATTTCAATGGCTACGCATGTAACAAACGTGTGTCCACCAGCTAGCAAACATGCTTTAATTGAAATGATATTAAAAGGTGCTAAGAATTATGATCACCAAGTCCTTTCAATTGTAATACATGGGAATCCAATAAAATTCTTGTATAGTACATCTAACTTGATCCTTTAAGCAAACCTGTGAGGTAAGCAAGGGGAAGATTAACTTTACTGAACAGAGGAGAAACCTGAGGCTCAGGCAGGCTAAGGGATTTGCTCAAGGTCACCTAAAATAGTACTAAAACTCCAGTAACCATCAGAAGTGCAAGAATTAGGTAAATCTCTCTAAATTTATAAAGTGAAATAATTTTTAGGCATATTTATTACTAGATAGAGCAGACTATTTGGGAATGTACAGAGTCAAGCTAATATAGTGCTAATAACTATGGCAGGTTCAAATAATCTAAATTCACACACTTACTCGAACCCCTCCCCCATTCAGTCTTCATAACTGAGGACCTCTCTGTGGACCACAGCGGTCCTCGGGAGGAAATTATTTAAAGAAAGAAGAACCTTGTTTTCTTCCCTTGGTGAGTAGAGGGATATGTGAATAATCACAGTGCTTAAAACAAAACAAAAATGCCTTGCCAGTTCAGAATTCCATCTTACAGCCTAGCACTGACTCTCGAGTGCTGCTCGGGAAGGAACCACTGTGAAGACAGGGCCAGGCTCTTCTGCAAGCTGGAGCTGCCAGCAGCCTGCGTGTCCCTTCCCAGAGCCAGGCAATGAAATGCCACTGAAACAGCAGTGCCTAGTACTTAACTCCACAGAGCAAGGAATACTGAAAAATCCTTCTGGTTTCATTTTCAGAAATGGATGTATACTTAAATGTTATGGCTGCCAACACAGAAGGAAACCTTTACCAGCCAATCAATCAAATGTCTCTTTTACAATAAATTCTACGGAAAAGACAAAAATAATGAACACAGCAGGATTTAAAAAAATAATCAAGCAAGGGTGCACTTAAGGTTCCCTTCAATTTTCATGATGACTACTCTAAGGCAAATGATGTACATTTTATTTTGGGCAACAAGTCCCTGTCACGTATTCACATGCTTCTCCAACAACACGATAAAAGACTGCACAAATGTCAGTAATGTCAATGCACTTACCTGGTCTCTTGGGTGACTTAAGCTGTAAGAAGAACAACAACAAAAAATCTTAGAGACAATCATTTCAAATGCAACTTAAGGTGTCAAAGGTATCAGATTTAATAAGTAATGTGAACAAAGTAAAGCAGAAAACCACTGTAAGCCTAAACTTTCGAATAAATCAAAAAATCAAACTGTACCTTATTTAATGTTCTCAGATCCTCCATGATCTGTTCATCTGTTAACAAATAGTTTAGCTGGGGTGTTGAGAGTTAAAGGAATGTGTCTGAAGAATATGGTTTCCAAGCAAACAGAGATCAACAATATGGTACCAATATTTTAGAACTTACAAAGTGTGATTATGTTACATGAAAATTTTACAATAGCTTGCCTCTTAGAAGTTTTTGATTCTCTTATTAAGTGTCACGTGGTGCCAGGTATATAAAGGAATTTCACGCCCCAATCTTACAGTCTTCTATGATGAGAAGGCAGAATGAGATTCAATAGGTAACCACAATAATAGTGAGAGCACAGCATACAATAAAAGAATTTCATCCTGAACTTATAGTGCGCTTGTTCCAAAGATCTGAAGATTTCTGCATATAGACCATGGGGTTAATCTCCCTAGCAACTTAAATTCTCAGTTGTGAAGATAAAGGGACCTGAAGTTATGCCCTTTCCTGGTGGCAGACAAGTAACTGAACCATTTTGTGTAAATGGCTATTTATTATCTCCTCGAGAGGACAGAAATAATACTCCTCCATAAGTACTCTTCCCATTCTCGTTTTTATGAGTAAAAGGGCTTCTTTATGTCCGACTGAAATCTCATTTGCTTTAATTTAACAAGTTTACAACCCAGTTTTAGGGATACAGATAACTGAAACAAAATGCAGAAATTACTGTCTTCATTTTACAGGTGAAAAAATTAAGGGACGTGAAATTTTCAGTTGCCCTGAATCTCAGTTGCCTTGAGTATTAAAACCAGATTGAACTTTTAACACAAAGTATCTTTCCAAATAACTGCTCTCTATAAATCCCTCCCACTAAGAGCAGTAGCAACTGAAAACTCCAATAATAAAATAGCTGACCCTACATTCCAATCGAATATGACTATTTTCTGTAAGACAGTACCATGTATATTCTATCAAATGGGTAAGCAAAGGGTTTAGTAGTCTTAAGGAAAAACAGTGATCAAGGCTTGATGCAAATGGATATCAGGAGCAGGTTTTCTCCTCTTGTCTGGAATGGGGACAGGATCGTTTGGTCGCCTCCGCAACTTTCTGGTCATGATGGGTTTCACTTCCATAGAATCTGTGGCAAGAATGGAATGGGTAAATCTATCCAATTCCCACTGGAGTCAGTGACAATTTCTACAATATAAGAATACCTGCCCCACAGCCATCCAATCAGAACTGTTTTACTGGTACGTCTGGTCCACACATGGCTCAAACCAGATACCTTTAGAGAGAGGGTCTGTGCTTAGAAGATTCAGACCGGCTGGCCTAAGAACATCCCTCTCAGAAAGGCAGCCCAGCCCTGCAGTCTACCATTCCGACTGCTGCAGAAATTTCTCCAGCAACCTGAAAACCAGGGATTTTCTTCCTCTTCCCTCAAATTTAAAGAGGCCAGAGTCGTAGGCTCTTAGGACTGAGAGGAACTTTCGGGTCATCTCAGTGGACTAATCCTGCTGTTCCCACAGAGGGGGGGTGGACTGAAGCCCACCGGTATATAAGGCTCTTTTAGAGGCTAGTGGGCTCAGTGCCCACGCTTTTATATGAGATCATTTTGTAGCTACTTGGCTATCAAGAATGCTATAATGCTCAGGATAAAGGCCTCTTTCCATTCTTCTTGACTTCTCTCTACAGTATGACACTGGCTGCTAACTCTACTCACCTTAAAATCTCTCCTCCTCTGATCTGCCTCCTTGGGGTCCTTTTGGCTGGCTGCCCCTTAAAAACTGGTGATCTCTGGAGCCCAGTCAGCCTCAGCCTGTATCCCAATGACTCTCCAATCATCTATAGCTCCACCCACCCTTATGAATGGCAACCTATAGCCTACAACACCATATACTCTGCAGGTACCAAGCAAACTCATTTCTTCTGGTTTCACCTACCAAGGCTCCCTCCTCCCCAGTGTCTCGGGAGCATTGTCTTTCCATCCCTCCAAGCTAGAACAAAATCTGTCATCTGTGACTTGTCTTCCTTGACTCAGGCATCAAATCTACCAGATAATGGTAGTTCTTGGTAACTGCCTCTCAACTCCAACTCCTCATCATATCCTCACCTCCCTCAAAGTGATCTTTCTAAGACACAAATCAGATCATTTGCACCCCGCTCAAATATTTCAATGGCTTGCCACTCTCTACAGAATAAAGTCCAAGCCTCATTTCTGTTCTCCCTCACTTCACCTTTATTTGTGTGTGCTAGCTTTTAGCTATTCTGTTCCCCAAAAGGAACGTATTTTTTTATGCCTTCGAGCCTTTGCACTCTCTCTGTCCTCTCTGCCTAGCCTCTTCTTTTATGCCCAACAAACTCCTAAACAAAATCCCTCAAGAGCCAGCTCAACACTCCCCATTCTGTGACGGCTGCTATAGACAATAACCAGAGGATCTGTACAAACCTCTACTGCCAAGCGCCACACATTTTCCCCAGCAGACACTTGAATTCTACCCCAGCATGGAATCTGCCCCGACCTCAGTACCCCAACAGTAGGGATATCGCAGTTTCCAGTTGAACAACTAGATGAGGTCAAGCCTGATGATGAGATAGAGTCAACTTGTGATTATGCACACTATCAGCAGAGCAGACTGGATAGCCTTATAGAATTCAAATGTAGACCTTCTACTTCCACAAACTGTGGGATATCAGAGCATTTAATAAACGTGCATACAAAGTCTCAGTCATTTTTGCATGTTGATCTTAAGAATAGAAATGGGCAATACTGATTTTTTTCTCCTATAAAGGAATGGGGGTAAAATGATAAGAACTACAGGACTAATGAATATTCATAAAAGTGTACCTCGAAGTTGGGGTAGCTGGAAGGAAAAACACACAAGCACCTTTGGGGAAAAGGTAGAGTGGGGAGCCTTCTCCTTAAAAGAAATCTCTTGCCCTGTGCCAAGATGCCATCCTTTTCCATTTAACGGCCGGTGGGTCTGAATCCCTGCTGCAGCTGTGTGACCTAAGGCAGGCTACATAAGTATTCTGTCTCAAGTATGAAATGGAAATATCAATAATATTTCCCTTACAGGGTGTTATGAGGATTACATGAGATGATACATGTAAAGCCCTCAGCACAGTGCCTGCCAAAACAAGAGTTCAATCAATGCTAGTTTTTATTATCATACTTTCAGCCAAGAAAAAAACTGTACAAAAATCTTTTTAAAATGTCAAGGAGCAAAAAACTGAAATAGAAGTTACATATTGAAGACAACTGATGTCAACTGCATGGCTTTGCGACATTCAGACCTAATCTGGAAAACAGTGGGAAGGGTCTACGGCCACGCTACTTTGAACAAGCCCAATCCCGTCTGATCTCGGAAGCTAAGCAGGGTCGGGCCTGGATAGTACTTAGATGGGAGACCACCTGGGAAGACCAGGTGCTGTAGGCATAAGAAAATAAGGGATTGTAAACTGACATGGTCCTTGCAATCTGTGAGGTCAACCAAGGGTTGCCTCACCTAAAAATAGATAGGTAAATAGATAAATACATACATACATACATACAGTGGGAAGGGAGCCCACCCAACCCTAAAGAGCACCAAAGAAAAAGCATCTAGCACATGAACATCATAGAATGTTTTGTCCATCGAAGGTAGTGGCACTAGCCTGCCGGCTGCCTAGTTTGGTGGGGGTGGGGAAGGTGGGCAATACATGATGCAAACAAGTAAAGGTATAGCTAAAGATCCGGTAATAACCCAGTCCAATCATGGCCAATAAACCCAGAAAATCATAACTGCATCACTCACAAATCTGAAAATATAATTTCACCATTGAATGCAACGGTGAAAATCAATTAATTCATTAGCCTAGTCACAGCAATAACCTAATCAATTATATCCAAAAGACTACTTTGGCAGAAGATGCTCTGAAGAAGCCCCTAGAATTTATTAGCTTGTTCCTACCATGCATCCAGGAGAGATGATCAAGCAGGGAGCAGCACTGGCCAGTAGTCCAGGTGGAAGATGTGACTCAAGGGGAAGACCAACATGTAAGTATCACAGCCCCAAAACTACACAGTAAGATGATATCCTTAACTTACTTTGTTCCAGTCCCAGGTTTGCCTACTTGACTTCTAAGGTGGATTTTCATAGTGGAATGAGATACCCTGACCACCTGTGTCTGAGTCTGCTAAAGTTCTTACTATGTACTGGAAGCAACAGGCTGACAATTATAACATTGGTCTCCCGTGAATTTGGCCAATAGGAGTCCCAAAGGCCTCAATCTGGGTGCACTGACAAAAATCAAACTTCTGGAACTGAAACTTAGACCTTGGAGTGCGGCAGCCCTGGAGCAGGCGCCCAAGAAGGAAATCGGTATTCCTCTCAGACATGGTGCACCAAGCATGAAACACCTCTAACAGGCTTACATCAGAGCCTCCCTGATCCAGATGACTCCTGTAGGATTGCTTCAGTTCAGTGGGGATACTATTTGCAGGATCTAACTGAACATCTAGCAATTAAACTAGGGAGCACATATGATAGAAAACACTGAACAAGCACCAAGACTAGGTACACAGCTCTCCTCCAAACCATCTCATATACACAACCTTTAACTATAAACCCTAATGCTCCACTCACCAGGAAGGAGGGTGTGAATGGCCAAGCCTGACAAGCACGGGCATTCCCCAGGCAGCACTGGGCATGCCAGTTAAGAAATGGGAGTACGTGGTATATACGGTGTATGCGTAGTCTTTACAGCCTAGTCCCTATAGAAAGATATTCCGGATAACGTTAATTATCCACAATTAACATACAATTACCATTCACTGGCTAGCCTTTTGTTCTGCACTTCTCTATGCCAATGCATTCACTCCAAGAGCTCACCTGCCACAGTGTGCCAACCACTGCAGTAAAAGCTTTATTCTAACACACTTCAACCATTAAAACAAACTCATACTTGTTCAGCTATTTAGAAAAACTAATTGTAGTGACTCAAAGGAACATCCTCAAGAAAAAGGAAGAAAAGCTACCACAGAATAAACACTAGTAGACTGGCAACTACTCCCAAAGCAGGGGCAGTGCAACACGGGGCCAGACCAGAACAAACGCCAGCGCACTTCATACCCCTCTCTAGTGGGTGGCTGGCTCATCGGCACCATAGATCAACAGTGCAGTGGCAATCGCAAATGGGTGCCTGGAGGAGGTGGGTGGAGGGAAGGTGAGACAATCAAGGCCAGGTCTTTGGAGGCCAAACCAGAATAGGAACAAAGAGACCAATCTCCATTAGGCCGAAGTTGCCCATCAGTCAGGGATGGCTTTTAGAGATTGAACCAATTGAACCCCCTCCTCTGCAACCTCTACGCTAAACAACCTGGATTCCACAATGGCAGCATCAGAAAAGAACACCCTGGAGAGACACCCACTCCACTAAAAATCCCGGTCACCTCTTCTATTCTCCCTCCCCAGATATCTGCATGGGAATCTCTTTTGAACTTGACTTCCAAGGTTCCCTGCTCATTGGTATGTTACACAGTGTGTAAAACTTACCGCTCCTACATCAGAACCACCACACATCCCTTAAAGGTTTTACACCTACATCAATAAACCACATATACCTTCAAGATTTTATAATCAGTGAAAACAAGCCTGTCAGCGTCTCCCTTTCTCTCAACACTGCCACACAGTGGGGTAGACACAGAAACTGTGTCAGTCTTGTAACACAGCCCCTTGAGGACACAGACCTTCGATATTAGCCTCATTCTATGAGTCACTTAGAATCACATGGATCCATGGTATATGTAGGAAGTGTGTATAATGTGGTAGTTAAGAAAAAAACACTTGGAATCAGACAAATTCTGGCTTAACTACTATCTCAATGGGGGCACTTTGAGCAAATGGCTGTTTCTCTGAGCCTCCTTTGCCAAGTCAAGTCACAGGGAGCTGCAGGAACTGAATCATGTTACAACGTCCCAGTCCTTAAGTGCTGACTGTGCGCCAGCGGCTCTTGAAAGCACCTTATAGGCACTATCTCAACTCATCCTTACACCAACCCTCCCTGGTAGGTTCTGTTATCTCTTTGCCAAACGAGAAAACCCCACCACAGAAGTAAGTTCCTGACAGGGCTAGGATTCACCCTCATCTATCAGCCTATAGAGACAGCTCTAATATTTTTATATAATACCTGGCTTAATGTAAGTACTCAGGAAACAGAACTCCTAGTTTGATATTATAATTATTCCATGGCTCCAGCTATGAATCTAGTATCTTCTAAAGAAAATTCATAGGCTTTACTGAGGTTGTGAATAGCTTCAACAGGGGCCTGAGGGTTGGAGGAAGCCCCTGGTGGGGCAAGAACTTGCAAAAGAAGATGCAGTAGCAGTTAGTGGGCTGTTGGGAGAAAAAAGGCAGCTGTCCCAAAGACAGGAAGAGGGAAAATGAATTAACAATGATAAAGCTCCCCACATTTTAAATCTCATTAAATCCTCATTGATTATTTGGGTTTCTTATAACCTTGGCCTCCACTGCAGAGAAAACTCACTCTCAGGTAATAATTCTACCTATAAACTCTGTTCGAAGTACGGTCTGACCAGCAGTCCCGGGAGGTGCTTAGATGCAGGATCTTGGGCTCCACTCCAGACCCCTGAAGCAGAATCTGCATTTTATCAAGACCTCAGGTGACTCATACACATTCAGACTGGGAGAGCACTGACCTAGCACCTAGGTTCTTTAACGACAGTACACCTTTCCACCTGCATGACCCAGATGCCACAAGTTCTCCACAAGTGATGAGATCCTCCCACTAATTCTCATGGAGGTCTGTAAATGCTCTAAGTCCTGTTTGGACTGAGCAGGTCACCGGATACAACCATTTCAATAATTTATTTGAAGTAAGCCTCTCATTAAGTCTCTTATTCAACTTTGTTTTTCAAGAGATCTCCATGCTGAACCAGAAAAGGAATTTAAGAAATCTATTTTCTGGGCAGAGCTAGGCAACACTGATGTCGGGCATCAATCCACAAAGGTGAAGTCAGTCACTCGATGATCAGAATGAAATCAGGCTTTTAATCCACTACCATAGCAGCACCATCTGTGGTATTGCTAATTATCCTTCTAGCTCCAGTGCCTTTTCTTTCAACACTCTATCATGACCTTGGCAGTGCTCTCCAACCGAGGGTACCAAATGGCCTGAGGAAGGACATCGGCACCTTTAATGCCCATGGCTAGCTCTGAGCACTTCTGTCATCTATTTTACTGCATTACAAATTATTTTCCTGCATTTATTTATCTTTTCTACCCTGGCAGGCTCAGTCTCAAGTCACTGAGGATGCCTCCTGTCCCAGTTAAGATTCTGGCTGTAAAACTGCCTGGCCAAACAATGTCTATTGCTTGTCAATAATTCGGATGCCAAATCACAGGTAAGGTGATATCTTTCCCTGCAGATGGAAAGTGAGCAGCTATAAACAGACAATATTTCCCCCTAGCCTAATGAAGGCTCCCAAACATCTGGTGGCTCTAGCAGAGAGCGATGAGGCATCAATGCCAGCCACAGCCACCGTCAGAGAAAACGGCGTGTAGGTCAGAAAACAGGCAGGCAGACTGGTACCAAACTAGGTACTGCAGCGTTTGCAGTCTAATTAAAAAAGCATTTTAACAAGAACGAGATGGTGCTGTCTAAAGATGCTATTTTAGCATCCATTCTCACCCAAGAAACATTTCTGAGCTGCTTTCAGAGGTCTTCAAGGAATAAATTCCTTTTGCCAAGTCTCTCAGTGAGGAAGCTAGCAGAGATTTTTCAAGAGTCAGACTCCTACTTGAGACACAACCACATCTTCATTGGTGTATCATGGGGATTGGAGCTAGAAGTTTGTGTCAATTGGGGAGGCCATGATGGTTCACAGCACCAGAAATACAGATGGGGAAACGCAGCTCTTAACTCTTCCTTTTAGTTTCAAAATTGACCCCAAGGACTTACATAAAAGCAATGCATTTCCTACGGACCCCTACTCAGGCATGCCAGAGCCTCAGTACCTCCGGAATATGATTATAAAAGTTAAATCATGGGGTTGTGCAGGAGGCATATCCAAGTGACCGACTCAGCACTGACTTTCCTTATGGTATTTGCTGATGGAAATTCTGCCAAGTTCCAAAATAGCTAGTTCAAGCCAATTCTCGTCCTGTGTCCCTCTAGGATTCATCAGTCCACATATGGCAACAGAAGAGTCGGCCCATATTGCTTCTCTTCACAACCTGCCGACTTCCCATAGGTGGATTACTAAATCCTGAAGGGAAGGGAGGGACTGGCTCTGAGTCAAAGGAGCTTTACCATCTTTACAGAAGAGTTCAGTTTAGCTACCCCTGCTGAAATTGTATCAACTCTTCCTAAAGTGTTCACAGTAACATCTGGGAGAAGAGCTCTAATAGCATAGATGATGCAGCCAAAAGCCTTTGTTCTCACATCTAGGTCAAAGGAAGACAAGGTCTTTTCTGTAATCAAGGCAGACTGAACAAAACAAAACAGAGGGACATAGGTAAGTAATTTGTGAACATAACCAAGACACGAATGGCAGCTGACCCAAGAATTAAATAAAGCATAAGCCAGAGGTTGCAGTTACTATTACAGGTCTACCATTTACTGAGTACCTGTCATGGACAGGGCACTATACTAGGCACTCATATTTCTAGCCACAATCCTGTGAGATAGGGTATGATCAGCCCATTTTATAGAGGGTTAAATAGGCTCAGAGAGGTTAAGTAGCTTGACTAAAGTCACACAGCCAGTATAAGACAGAACTAGAACTCTGATCTGTCATGTCAAAGCCCACTTTCCTTTCAGCTTGCTTTACTCTCATGAGGAACCAGGATGTAAGACAGAAGGAGTAACTAGAACGCCCCCCAGACACTCCCGTCAGAGCTCCCATACCTGCTGGTGCTTTCATACCTCCAGTCAGCTCCATAGTTAGCTTTTCATTTTCAATCATTTTCTTCTTTTCTTCTAATTCAGCAATCAAGTTCTCTTTCAGCTCAACCTTCTTGTCTTCAAATTCTTTCACTGCTGCCTTCTTTTCTTTAATGTAATTTCTTTCCACTTGTTCAGTCTGAGCAAAAGAGAAACAAAGGCTAGAGGTACATGGCCCTGGCAAACCAAGGCTCCGACTTGAAGTCTGGCTCTGCACTCAAGGGCAAAGAAAATACCTTGACTAGAAATATGAGAAATAGTTGCACTCATACACTTGTAGTCACAGGGTGTCTGGGAGCCAGTTTTCCAATGAATGCATAAAACTGAACCACAGCATGTCTGCTTGTTTCTGTGAATATACCTCACTTGCTACTCAGGTACATCCTCTCTTCTCCATCTAATGTTTTATGGCTTGTATGTTAAAATAGAATGTAAATTTCTCTAAAATAGTAAATAAACCCTTTTAAAGACAAAATTTCAAAGAAAAATTAGTTCATTCCAGATGATACATCTATAATTGAAATTAAGCATAAACAACTGAATCACAATGGCATGTTACCATATTTTTTGGTACTTACAGTAAGATAAAGAGTAGAAGACCATTTATTAGATATCTGAACCCCAAAGTATTTAAACACTGAAATTATACGAAATAAAAATTGCAAAAGCACCCATTTTCTAAATCTCACCACTGCATTAAGTGAAGAAGCAGAGGCTTTATGATGGGCTATGGCTGTGGATCGTGCAATCCTTCAGGCTGTGACCATGTGTGCTGCACTGACTTCAATACTAAAATGGTTTTCAATAATGTGGCTCTGATAAACCATGATGTTTTCACATTCATAGGTGGCTCTGACAAACTCATGACCACACAACACACACACACACACACCATCCCAGGAACAGTATATCATTCAAGATTCAGGCTGTCATCTCTGTACCAAAGCACTATGTCTCACACAGAACCAGCACTCATAAGTCTGCTGAATGAAAGGAAAAATTTTAAATCCATCTTTCCTACTGACCTAGAGAGTTTCGGCTTAAAACTGAACTGTTGAGTCAATTCAGAAACTGGGCTGTTCTGAGTATATAACAAATTATTAGCCCATTATAATTCAGACATACTACCAAATGGCTTTAATGTGAGATCAAAGTCAACAAAAAGCAGTGAGGGGTGAGTGTTCCCTAATCCTCTGTGATAAGGACAGGGTGCCCAACAAACAAATGAATAGAGGGAATTTCTGAGACCAAATGTCTTTTAGTCAAACAGAATAGTGATTGAAGACTTCCAGCTGGGGGCTTCCCAACTATCTGTTTGGTGACAGAAGGAAAGGCTACCGACTGGGTAAGCAAGATTCCAATCTCAGAAAGGGCCTGCAAACCCAGAACATACATGGTACTTACTTCCAGCTGGAGGAAGAGTTCTGAAAGAGATAAAATGTGCAATTAGATTCGCTAGGCTGTGTCACCTTTCTAGACAGTATGTTAGGATTCATTTAGAAGCAGTAATTGCTTTCTGGAAGCACGGTTACCCAGAGCAAATGTTTTCATCAGCAAAGTGCTGATATACATGAAGGGGAAGGATGCAAGAAGCACTCAAGTCTAGTTAAAAGTTGGCCCTGAACATAATCAGCTCTGGTGGTTCTGCCCAAGGGCAAAAACAAGCAGCAGGAACCAAACTACCCTGACAAAATAAAAATAAAAGTGACCCCTTCTTTCACTCAAAACATACCCTCTAACAGTTCCACAGGGCAGAATGGGTCAGGAAGTAACAGTGCACTTACTCCAGAAGCAGAGTCAACACTGATGTCTCTACAGCGTTCTACGAAGGGCTCTGCGTGGTAAGGATGGACATTCCCCAAGAATTTAGAGGGCAGAGGTTCTGAACCCTCCTGGGCTTTCCTCTCAGGCCACCAAGCCTATGCTCGTACCCATGTCTCCACCAGCAATGCCCTCTGGTCTCTCAACGCATTTCCAAGTTTCAGATTCAATGCAGCCTCCTTTGTGAGGCCTTTCCTGAGGACCCTTCACTCACCAACCTCATCCCAGAAAGCTAAAAGTATCCACCCCACCGTACTGAACAGGTTATTTAGCCCTGTGTGCCGGGAGATTAGCTGTTTACCCATCAGCCTCTCCCCACTGCTAGATTGTAACCCCCTCTGTACATCCAGGTCTTGGAACAAAATAGCTCCACGGCTTCTTTCCTGGGTGACAGTGTGGCTGCTGTATACGGTCCACAAAGATTGCTGGTGGACCAACATCTCCAGCGGATGCTGTTCACATTTCACTGTAGTCTCCTTTGCAAACCTAATAAAACCAATGGATCCATTCCTTCATTTAAAAAAAAAAAAAAAAAGCACATATGCACATCCACACACACTTCATAAGATTTTGAGAGTTTCAAGGACTCCAGATTAAGAATCCAGAAGTCAAATAACAGTTACTGAATGAAAATATTAATTGAGGAAAGGGACAAGCCACTCATTATTTTCTAACCCCCAGAAGCCCTGGTCACAGTGGCACTGGGAATCTCTGGGCACATGAACCCAGGCACACTCAGCCCAACATGCTCGCTCCTGACTGCTTCCGATTAAACCACGCACGAACAGCCCAGACAGCTGAAGTTTGTGCCATTCTGAGAAATCACACCTGCACCAAGTCAAACTGGCAATTAGCACTCAGAGTTGGTAGTGGTTGTTTTAGTTAAAGCAGCCAGACAACAGCCACAACTAAAGCAGGTGGATTATCTCTGCAAGAAATGTGCTCTTTAAAGCTCAAAATGTGACTGATTTTAGGAACTCTTTTGCATCTTATAGGGGCGGGGTAGGGAGGGAGGTATGAATAATCACATCAGGACAGGATTAAGTAAGGAAAAACAACTTAATATTCACCCTGTAGTTCTAGTTTAAGAAAAATGGCTCACATCAATATTCTTTCCTTATATCTTAAACCAATTCCATGAGGTAGGTTTTTCTCTACAGAAGGGGAAACTGAGGCTCCAAGAGCAAACTCCTGTTTAAAGGTATAAAATCTAAAGTGACAGAAGACCTGGAACTAGGACCTCACCTTATACCTCCTTTCCCTGCTAAAAGGGAACTCCAAGAAGAGGGATGAGGATTTTAAAGATATCTCCAGGAGATACCTCAGGAACTCGGACTGGAGTTGGGGTAACCATAGGGGCAGACAGAATGTAGCTGGGCAGGAGGCTAATGGATATTTAAACTGCTATTTCCATCTTCCCAGCACCCCTCACACCCTTTAGCTCCTCGTCTATCTGTTGGTATACACTGGACATCTACAAACTGGAGGAGAGAAGGAAGGGTTCCATTGATAGACAACTGGAAAGTCACTGGATCAGAAAGGTGGAGTGCAGCAGCCTGGGGGCGGGGGGCACCCAGACCTCATTTTAAAACCCAACATTACTTTCACCACTGCAGGAACAAACACCATACTGGCACTCAAAATGCTGGCTGATGAGGAGCTTCAAATTTTAACACTTACACAGGTTTCCCATAAGCACAGGAAACTGTGTTTACACACTTTAAATAATCATCACGTCTTATTTTTTGCATGATTTTCTATTTAACTCATAATGTTCCTTCATTTATACATTTGGCTATCTTCTGTTAATGAAACAGTGAATTTCTTTAAGTCAAGAACGATGTATTACACTACTTTATACTGCTTACAGAGCTAAGAAGTAGCAGATGCTCAATACATTTTTGTTGAATGAATACATTTACTGTATGCTACAAACCAAAAGCATACTTTTTCTCTAAATGCTTATAATACAACACTTGAAAAAACAAAGAGGATACCCCTTGCTCTCAGAGCACAAAATACCAGAAGTAGCAAACTCAAACCAGGAGTGAAAGTATCTACAATCCTTTTCCATGTCAGCTCCTTTAATCATCCATTAAGCCAGCCACAGAGACATGAGAATGTGCAAGATGACTCCTGGGGCATCAGAGAGGATAACCTAACTACAAGGAGCCACCACTAACAACCTCGTCTACTGGCCATCCATTAGCCACTGGAATAAAGACAAACCAGTTTTATATAAGTGAACCTCTGAAGTCTCTCTTCCCTAAAATTCTCCTCCCAATGAGGTATTCGAGATACATTTTGAAGACTAGCTCTTTTGGTCACGTTACACTGATGACTGGCAAAAGGAGGAAAAACTGAAGATGATTTATTTCCATTTAAGATAAAGCCTTACCTGCATTTCGTATCCTCTCTTTATACTGCTGATCTAGTTTTTTCATCCTCTTCTGATATTCCTGTAATGTACCTGATTTTGAGATTTACAAAATAAAAAGTTACTTTAAAGTTCTGCTTTCCATTTTGGTTCCTAAAATTATTTTCTAGTACCAACAGTGACTGTCTCAGTAACATCAGAATGAAACACAAACCAAAGAAAGGCATACAGAACTAACTGGACTATGGCTCTCAACCAAGACACAGAGTAGAAATCAACCCAACCTAGTGGATTAAGACTAGTGAGAGGGAAGAGAAAGATGCAGGCATCCTCAAGTGATTCTTATTCCCTGCTGCTACAGTTTGAGTCAATGGACTTCTTTCCTGGAAAAACCTCATTCTCTTTCTGTAAGGTCTAGATCAATGCTGTCCAACAGAACTTTCTCTGCAATGATGGAAATGTCCTACATTGCGCTAATATAGCAGCCACTAGTCCCATGTGGTTACTGAGCACTTGAAATGTGGCTAGTGCAATTGATAAACTGAACTATTAATTTTATTTAAATTTAAAGTCACAAGTGGCTACTGACAATACTGGATAGCTCAGGTATAGATTCTTACTGAACCTTTACTCATTTCATTGCTAATTATGAGAGGCCCAATTACTGTGGGAAGTGTTTCCTGATCATAATGCTTTAGTAGGATATTTGAATGGCATCTTTTTCAAAATCTCTCACTCGACCATGCCTTACAGAGTTGCTCAAGTGGAATGTCTTTCTGTGGCAATACTTCTACGACCATGAAGAGAAAAAATAAAAACAAAACAAAGATGTATGACTGCAATTCATGGGAACATTTTTCACTATTAAGCAGAAATCAATAGAGGATGGGCTAGGCCAAGCAATAAAATACTTGGTGGAAAAGTTGTTTCATTGATGAGAGACTCCACAAAATGAAGCCGGAGCTAATGGCAGCAGCTAAGTGTCCCTGAGTTCTCACAGTGTGCCCAACAGTGCTAGTCAGTCCTGGTACATGATCTCATCTACTTTCCTTTTCTTCGTTTTGCAGACCAGAAAACGAAGCAAGAGAAGTGATGTGTCCAGGGTCAAATTTCTAGAGAGCAGTGAAGTTGGGATCAAACTCATGATGGGACTAAAGAGCCTGTGCGCTCAACCCCCGTGCTGATATGCATTTAACAGGAAATAGCATTTGACAAGATACAATCCACTTTTAACTTACCAAGGTTAAAAGAGAAAACATCATAAGGATAACCTATGGTTCATTAGCATTTATTTAAAAATAGTACAATTTTCTTATTTTTTGCTAACATCGCTCCTAAAAATATCTAGCTTTAGGGAGAGTGATTTTCAGTTCATGCTCTACAGAAGGCCCTAAGTGAAATTACAAAATAGTTTGAAAATCATCACTTTACTGGCAGAAGTAGCAAAATGTATACCGGGACAGCTAATATCAGCCCCACCAAATTTTAAATCACTCCCAAAGAGAAATAAAATACACACGTTTCAAAGGTTTGTAATATTAAGAGGTATATTTAGAAATGAAGGATTAAATCATATACCAACCTTCCTGCAGCTGCTGCAACTGTCTCTTGAGAGAAGCCAGTTTATCCTGATACATCCTACAAAAAAAAAAAGCCACACTGAGAGACAAAAACATTCAATACTCAATTCCAAAATAATCTACACACAGAAATTACCTGAGCTGTTATAGGAATGTCAGCAATGTCCTTTAGGAGAGAGAGAAAACTAAAGTCTGTCAGATGGTATAAAATGTACCAGCAGCTAAAAGGATCAGAAAGGAACAGGGATTCTAGGTTTCTTGAATCATATCTCAATTTTTAAGATTCTATGTTATCCCACCTTTAGAGAATCAGTCTAAAATCTACAAAGATGAGGATATGCAGATTTTAATAAATAAGTGACAGTGACAAACAGGCAAGAACATATAAAGAAAAACTGAAAATGTGGCACCATTTTCTTCTGGATTTAGAAGCATAAGTAACACACACCCACACGCACAAATGTAGGTAAGGCATTAGACACAGTTCTTATATCAACTCTACAATTAGATTATAAATTCAAAAAGAGTAAGATTAGCATGTTTTTCTATGTAGATAACATAGCTGTGTAAGCACTAAGTTAATAAACCTTCATGTCATTTTTAAAACACTACTCTTTTAGGATCAGAGAAATAATAGTAATTCAGTAACAGAAGTTAAAATGCATAATTTATTTGCAGCCACAGCTGGATAATACACAGCGCACACAAAGCAAAAGAACCTGGCGTGTTATTTTTTTCCCCCAACACCAAATGGATTATAGGCAATTATACACTCTGGCAAGTCTATTTGAATGGTGGATTCCACACATAAATCACATTTCAGCAATATTTTTGCTTCTACCTGAAAAACATTCCCAATTTCACAGCGAAACAAGATTTACAACTTGAAAGTAAAACACTAACAAATAACAGACACAATAGTCTTCTGATTTGTCAAGTAAAGGCTACAAATACAATCCAACTACCTACAGGTTGAAGAAGGAGGCAGAATCTGAGAATTACTCAGGTCTGATTCTTTTAGGGAAAATTCTGATGCACTATCAATGCTCATTTTCAATCAGAGAAGGCATTTGATTTTAATCAAAATTATTTTATATATCATCAAAAATTAAGGGGCATATTCAATTAAAAGGCAGTCCCTAAAGAATGCTTAAACTTATCAAGTATAAGAAGGAACAAGTGTGTATACTGCACACAAGAAGTCAGTACTTGGAGCCCAGTGTGTTAAATTTTCCACCACAATGAGTATACCAGACAATGCCTTTGAATTCTGAATCTGTCTTTGAAAGGGAATATTAACAGATTGAAGAAGTAAATAGCAACAGAAAATTCAGATTTGGGAAAAGTACAGGTATGTGAAAATACATTTCAGATAGGTCAAAATAAATCGGTAAAAAGCCTTGAGAAATATTTTTTTTAAAAAATGCAGTTTCAAGGATGAAGCTGTGAGAAAAATCACATGAATTATTAAAGTAATCCTTTCTTCGGCACTACCCAGATTTAGCTGAATTACCCCTTGGGGTCCCAAAGCTTGAAAAGAATGTCAGAATCCAGAGGATGGTCATAAAAACATTTGCAAATAAGACCTATAAGGAAAGAAATGTGGACTGCCTATAAAATTCCAAAAGTCAAATCAAGAAGAGCAAAATACAATCAACAAGTACTTCCTGTGTATGTGTGTGTGTGTGTGTGTGTGTATGTGTGTGTATGTGTGTGTGTATGTATGTGTGTGTATATACATATATATATATAAAATTCAGTCTCGCACCTGTGTTTATAACAGTGAGTGGTTTTAATTCCTCTGGGCATATTTAGTTGAAGACGATGAGAAGGCATGGGTGTGGATGTATGATAAGTGGAAAGGGCACTGGACCAGGAGTCCTACTCTCCTATCCTGGTCTCCCCCAGCTCTCTAGGAATCTAACTCACCATCTAGCTTGTAATCAGTGTTTGGTGGGGTCACACCCATTTGAGAACCTAGCGGCTGTGAAACACCATTTGCTCTGACCAGTGGTTTTCACATATAAAAAATGATAATAAAGTGGGAACGGTTCTCTCCTGTTACATGGCCTTATTCTTCTGAGATCATTCCTCAAGGTTCTTCTTAACTTCCCCTCAAAAGATTCTTATAACAGGAGGACTGTTTAAATGTGACAAATTTTCAGAGGGGACTGGTACATATATATATATACGTACATATATATATATATGTGTATATATATGTATGTATGTTTATATGTAAACATATATACATACATATATATATACACACATATATATACACATATATATATATTATATAGTCTTTGGGAACACTAAAGCCATACACACAAGGTCACTATAAAGATTTCCTTGTCAATTCTGCATTCCAAAAAAGAAATCTAAAAGTCATACTCACTGTTCTTTCATTTCTACATAGTCCTCTTCATCATGCTTTGCCAGGTCAGTTTCGCTAGCATCTTCGGTGTCTAAGTAAAATCAGAGAAGGGTTTGTTAAAATCATAATTCATAGAGTTGGTATCACCTGACACAGTGACACTTTAAATAAACTTCTATATAATGAAGTTCTACTCAGTGCAGGCCTGTGTAAAGCCACCAATGAAAAATATTACGGTTACTTCAAAAAAGAAAATGCCATTTTCCACGTATATGCAGTCAGATTTATGCAAAGAGCTTGTCCTTATCAGAAGTGCAGCCAGAGAACAGGGTGCATCAGACACTGGCAGTTACAATCAAGGCTGCTACTTCTGGAGAAGCAGCACTGGCAGTTCAGGAACAGATATGAGTGTAACACTGGAAAACTAGGCAGGCAAGCCGTGATCACTAATCCAAAAGCAACTTAATACGTACATACTCTTCTGGTATATGCCCAGTTTGAACCCTTAACAGATTTTTACCTCTCATCTATACAAAGGAATCCAAATCAATGAACCGAACTCTAATAATTAAAATATTTTCAAAGTTACAACTAAAATGAGACAAGATAATCAAATGGAAACTGTTTCAGAACATTTTAAACATTGTTCTTAGGATAAGCAAATGGCTGGAGCGTCTACATAATTTCAACAACTCTAAAGGAGAAAAAATTCAGTTTTGACTTCACTGCTCCCCCTTGTGAGCATGAAAAGCAGTACAAGCGAAAAATGATTCGCATTCAAAATTCTGGTTAAGCCTTGTCTTCAAATATAATTTAACCAAATGCAATTAGTTCCTTCAACTTTATATTTGCATATGCAGCTGCCTTTATAAAGGCTGTTACAAGGTCAATTCTCCACAAACCCTTCTCTCTTTCAGCGTTCCTGCGATGTGCCAGCCACCGTACATGGCACTTGGGGAACTCAGACGAATAAAACATACTTCACATTCTAGGCAGCTGGTCTAGCCTTTTGCTCCACAGCTCTATGTTGTGCCAAAAATATTCCACCCATATATATTGGTCTCCATCTCCTCTTTCTTCTGCCTTGTCCTTTATGTTCATCTCTCTCCTCCTCCAGCCACCTCCTTCCTCAATCCCTCTAAAAGTGTTTCTCACGCTTGCCAAACTGTAAAGCCCAGTTTGAAAAGCAAAGCCCTGAGAGGCAGGAATGATAATGCCAATAGCATGGAACTTAAAACACACCACCTGGGCACTGTTAAGCAAATCCCCACCTTCCATCTATGCCTGTTTTCTCCGGTGGTGGAAACATCTCCAGAGTACCAGGCTTTAAAGTACCAGCACAATACTTCATGGATTGTCTCATTTATAGTCCTCGCACCTACGCTGGGAGGCCCTATTACAAGTTGGGGAAACTGAGGCTCGTAACCTTAAGTTGTCTCAAGTCAACAGCCGGGTTAAGCGAGTCAAATTTAGACCTAGCTCTGATTCTAGGTCCCATTCTTTTAGCCAACTTGTGCGGCACTGCCCAAAGCAGGGCTGGCTAAAGCATTTCCTCGGAGTAGGGGGTAAAGAGTAGAAGGCGGGGGGGATGGGAAAGCAACTTGGGAAATAGGAAGCCAAACTGGGTTTTACTCTAATCCTCTCAGGAACTAAAAAAGCAAGGGTATTCAATGGAAGGCTTTCTCATTCCAACCAGTGAAGATCTGAGGCTCAACCAGAGACGGTGGGGGGGGAGAGGGGTAACTGTGACAACAGCTCCCTAAGTCCCTCCTTCCCATAACCGTAGGGTACAACGTACTCAGAGCTTCCCTTTGCCCTGCACAGGTTGGGGTAACTTCCCGGAGGCGCGCTCCTTCCAGCGGCCCCTCCGGCCAGCCCAGAGGTCGCTCCGCCCCCCTCCCATACAGCTCCATCCCCTCCCAGAGCGGTCCCACCCCCCGCCCCGGGCTGCCCAACGAGCTAAAGGACGCGCCTTCGTCCGACTCGCGGCCCCGGCAGCTGCGCTCGTCGTCCTCGGCGCTCTCCCGCTCTTCGTCCTCCTCAGGGTAATACTCCGGCGCCGGCGGGGGTCCCGCCGGGGGCGGCGCGGGGCCAACA